>NW_026590701.1:5265077-5326047 GCF_907164565.1 Psammomys obesus | reverse complement strand
CCCCCTGAGGGGGGAGCAGCCTTACCAGGCCACAGTAGAGGACAATGCAGCCACTTTTGATGAGAACTGATAGACTAAGATCAGAAAGAAGAGGAGAACCTCCCCTATCAGTGGACTTGGGGAGTGGCATGCATGCAGAAAGGGGAGGGAGGGTGGGGTCAGGAGGGGAGGAGGGAGGGGCTTATGGGGGGATACAAAATGAATAAAGTGTAATTAATAAAAAAATTAAAAAAAATTTTAGGAAAAACGGACACTCCACTTCTCCGTCTTTAGAGGGAGCATGGGCCACACAGTATGGATCTGTGACAAAATAAATTTTAACTTCATTTTAAAATGTTTTATTTGTAATAGCTAGAAACTGGAAACAATCTAGATGTTCCTCGACCGAAGAATGGATAAAGAAAATATGGTATATTTACACAGTGGAATACTACTCAGCTCTTACAAACAAGGAAATCATGCGATTTGCAGGCAAATAGATGTAACTAGAAAAGATCATACTGAGTGAGGTAACCCAGACCCAGAAAGACAAGTATGGAATGTGCTTACTTATAAGTGACTATTAGCCATATAGTACAGGAAAATCATGCTACAATTCACATACCCAAAGAAGCTAAGTAACAAAGAAGGCCTGAGGGAGAAAAAAAAAAGAAAGAAACTAATCAAGAGAGGGGACCCCGACTAAAACGCTCAATCCCCATCCCGAAAGGCAAAGAGGATGGACATCAGAGGAAGAAGAAAACAGGAAACAATCTTGGAACCTGCCACAGAGGGCCTCTGAAAGGCTCTGGCCTGCAGACTATCAAAGCAGACGCTGAGACTTATGGCCAACTGTTGGGCAGAGTACATGGAATCTTATGTAAGAAGTGGGAAATAGTAAGATCTGGAGAGGACAGGAACCCCACAAGGAGAGCAACAAAACCAGAAAATTCGAACACAGGGGTCTTCCCAGCGACTCATACTCTAACCGAGTACCAGGCATGGAGATAACCTAGAACCCCTGCACAGATGTAGCCCATGGCAGTTTAGTGTCCAAGTAGGTTCCATAGTAATGGGAACAGGGACTGCCTCTGACATAATCTGATTTGCCTGCTCTTTGATCACCTTCCCCCTGAGGGGAGAGCAGCCTTACCAGGCCACAGAAGATGACAATGCAGCCACTCCTGATGTGATCTGATAGACTAAGATCAGAAGGAAGGAGAGGAGGACCTCCCCTATCAGTGGACTTGGGGAGGGGCATGCGTTTACTCTACATCTTAAGGGTGCCCCCCCTCTTCTCTTCCCAGTCCCTCTCCCTTCCCCTCCTTCCTCTTTCCCTTTTCTCTTTCTCCCCAGAAAAAGGAAGCCTCCCTCATTAACCTTCCCTAGTACATCATGTCACATCAGGACTGAGCATATCCTCATCCCTGAGGCCAGGCAAGGTAGCACTCCCAGGGGGAAGCAATCCAAAAGCAAACAATAGAGTCAATGTCAGAAACAGCCCCTCTCCAATCCACCTCCACTCACCAGGCTCCCATATGTAGACTAGTGTCCCATCAGCTATATGTGTGCAGGGGCCTAGTTCCAGACCATGAATCTCCTTAGTTGAGGTCTCAGTCTCTGAAAGCCCTCATGAGGCTGGGTTAGTTGTCTCTGTTGGTCTTCTTTTGTGGTCTTCTTCCCCCATCCAGGTTCTTCCATCTTTTCCCGAACATTACCTCAGGACCCCCAGAGTTTTGCCCCATGTTTGGCTGCAGCCTCAGAATCTGTCTCAATCAGCTGCTGGCTGGAGCCTACCAGAGCACAGTCAAGTTAGGCTCCTGTTATCCATATTTTCAAATATTTTTATTTTTATGAACATATTATATATTTATCCTACAGACTAATATGTATCTGTTTGTTCTGGAAAGTCCAGTAAGAGTTATATGTTGTTATTCTGCCTTTGAAAGTACAAGAAAATACTATCTCCTATATATCAAATGCTCAGTCATAATCCCTAGTTAGGTTAAATTCCAAAATGGTTTAACTTTGGGACTTGAAAATTAGCCTTCACTTAAAGATTGATCATTCAATTGCATTACAATATAGTTTCTAAGGAGATAAATAACAATCTGAGAGCATTGAAATCAGGGACAGTTAGATGAGTACAACTAAAACATATTTAAGCTGCATTTTACAGTGAACAAAATCTGTCAATACTTTAAATCTCTAAAACAAAACTTTTTTTTAAAATTTGAAAGTCAGTTAATAGGATATTTCAGAATATGGTAGGCATCTAGTTGTTAATTCTTAATCAAAGTGCTTGAATTTCTATCTAGATAAATAACACACATGAATATGAACTAAAGTACACATTTTATTGCCTCCTGCTGTGAACAATGCTAGGCTGATATCCAATGACACTGACAATTGTCACTGCTGTACTATTTGTGTGTTTACTTCTTGTTCCGTCTGCTAAGTACAAGTAATTGTTCTTACTGTCCACTTGCCACATTCATGATAATCTCACAGATATTTCAATACAAGCCATTAGAAATAATTTTGTAAATATAAGTGTTTAAGCAGTCCCATTTACTCTCCAAAAAGGAAATTCAAGGTAAAGATTCCGTTTAAGGGTTTAGAAAGAGGGCTCAGTAGTTAAGAGCACTTTCTCTTCCTGCAGAGGACCTGAGTCTGTTTCCCAGCTCCTACAAGGTAGCTCACAATGGTCTCTTACTGAATCCCAGGGGATGCATTGCTCTTTCTGGCCTTAGGTGTCACCAAGCAAGTCGATGGGTAGTGGATATAAATACATCTAGGCAAGCACTCGAACATATAGAAAAAATAAAAACAATGACAAAGATTCAGTTGAAATATGACATTTTCTCTTAGAATTATAGGAAACATTTTCCTTACAGAAAGAGTAGCAATGTAATTGTGCATGTGGAGTAAAAAGTCTATATTTAAAAACATTTGCTGTTTTACTGCTTAAGTGAATAAATAATTTAAAGGTAGGTGTTTTATTTTCCAGGTTTGATGTTCTTTTATCCATTGAGGTGATTGGGATGGAACCTAGGTTGATTTACAAACTAAGGAAAGAACTGTAACACTAGGTTACATTCTCATCCCTCTAAACTTATATAACCTTATATTTCAACATCACCAGGATTAATGCTCAATATTCTTAAAACTGAAGTCGACAGATTATATAGGTATCCTAAAACACAAAAGCTTATTTTTACTGCTAAACCAGCAAGAATGATTACAAACAGTTCTAGAAGTAGAACAAATGTGATTTTATGGCAGTGTCTTGAAAAACCAGCACAGTGTGAGACATGCCAGCTATCTAGAGAAAGAAGTAGGAAGCTTGAAAATCAAAATGCATAAATTTTATTGTTTTCAGAATCAGGTTGATATGCCCTAATTATATGTACGCCTTAGAAACTGTAAATTTAGAACATTAAGTAATAACCCAAAGTACTGTACATATGTATTTGAAAAAAGTTTGTGTTGCTATGGGAACTTTGCCTTTTGTTTACATTAAACTGCACGCTATATTATGTGTCTTGGTTCACCTTAATGACTACCTTCATATACTGGTAATTATTCTATCTTTCCTCATTCACTCTCATGATTAACTCCTTAAGGTTAATATTGCTCATCTTTATTGAGTTAGTTCACATTTCTCTTGAAGACAGAGATATGAACTTACATTTGCCTTCATTTGTGAAAATTGCATTATGCATGCCTCCATCACCCATTCATTACGTTAAGTAAAAAGAGTTTTTACTTTTTATGAGATTTACAAAATTACATTTATGAAAATAAGTTTGATTTTGTTTGCTATTGGAAACAATGTATTCAAAATTGAAGAAAATAGAATTTATAAACTTTTAATTTTGCTTTGGACACAAACATGTATAGTTTTCTTATTCAAAATTTCCTATAACATTTTAGAAGAAGAAATCTAAACACTGAAGAAAAAAAGTTTATGTTTTTAGTACATAGGTGAAGAAATGTTGAAATGTTATATATGCAAAATCTGCTGAGTTAGCAGGACTTCATAGATTAAATTAGCAAAAAGGAATATGATCATTTATCAGGGTCGAGGCTGCTGAGTGTGGCTAATCCTCCCCTCTAAGTATCCTCATCCAAACCCCGTATCTAACTCTAGTCCCATATCCAATGCCCTAGCCTAGTCTGGTCACCTTTGTCTGAACTGCCCACAACTTCTTGGCTTCCACCAGAAACTCTGTACTTGTCCCAAGCCCATACCCTTCTCCTATACCACTTTCAGAACTTATCTATGTGCCCAGCCAGATACGGTCCATTCTTTGCCAACATCTGGCTGTCTGAGTCTGCCTGAACGTCTCTGCATGCACTATACCTAATCTGCAGGTCTACCTCCAAATTCCAGGCTTAGACCAGACATCACACCCTGCACACTAGCCCAGACTTCTCTGCACTTGTATTTCATTTACTTCATTCTACCTAAGACATACCAACCTCACAGCTCAAAGCAAATTATACATCCTTTGTTATACCTCAACCTTCTCTCTGAACATCAGGCACAGAACTAATGTAAAAAGTCCATATGCTTTGTTGACCTGTCCTTTGTTGAGAGTGGGGTGTTGAAGTCTCCCACTATTAATGTGTGGGGATCTATATGTGGTTTAAATTTTATCAATGTTTCTTTTACAAATGTGGGTGCTCTTTTATTTGGGGCATAGATGTTCAGGATTGTGATGTCTTCCTGGTGGAATTTTCCCTTGATGAGTATGAAGTGTCCTTCCTCATCTCTTTTTATTATTTTTGGTTGAAAGTCTATTTTATCAGATATTAGAATGGCTACTCCTGCTTGTTTCTTGGGTCCATTTGCTTGGAAAGTCATCTTCCAACCTTTTACCCTCAGGTAATGTCTATCTTTGTGTCTTAGGTGTGTTTCTTGTATGCAACAGATTGCTGGGTTTTGTTTACGTATCCATTCTGTTAATCTGTGTCTTTTTACTGGAGAGTTGAGTCCATTGATGTTGAGAGAGATTAATGACCAGTGGCTGTTAGATCCTTTGATTTTGATGTTGGCTGTGTTCATAAGTTTGTGTGCTTGGTTGCTTTTTGTTTTGCTGTAGTAAGGTTAATTATTTCCTGTGTTTTCTTGACAGAAGCTAATTTTCTTGGGTTGTATTTTCCCTTCCAGTGTCTTCTGTAATGCTGGATTTGTGTGTAGGTATTGTTGAAATTTGTTTTTGTCATTGAATATCTTGTTTTCTCCGTCTATGAGGACTGAGAGTTTTGCAGGGTATAGTAGCCTGGGTTGACATCTGTGTTCTCTTAGGGTCTGCATGATATCTGTCCAGGCCCTTCTGGCTTTCATAGTTTCTGTTGAAAAGTCAGGTGTGATTCTAATGGGTTTGCCATTATATGTTACTTGGCCTTTTTCCCTTGCAGCTTTTAGTATTTTTTCTTTGTTCTGTATACTTCCTGTTTGTAGCAGCTTTATTTGTAATAGCCAGAAGCTGGAAACAACCCAGATGCCCCTCAACTGAAGAATGGATGCAGAAACTGTGGTACATCTATACAATGGAGTATTACTCAGCAATGAAAAATAATGAAATCATGAAATTTGCAGGTAAATGGTGGGACCTGGAAAGGATCATCCTGAGTGAATTGACCCAGAAGCAAAAAGACACTCACGGTATATACTCACTCATATAAACATACAATATAGAATAAACCCACTAAAAGCTGTACATCTAAACAAACTAAGCAAAAGAGAGGACCCTAACTAAAATGTTCAATCCCCATCCTGAAAGGCAAAGAGGATGTACATCAGAAGAAAACAAAAATAGGAAACAACCTCGGAACCCGCTACAGAGGGCCTCTGAGAAAGCCAGAAGAAAACAGGAAACAACCTTGAAACCTGCCACAGAGGGCCTCTGAAAGCTTCTGCAGTATAGACTGTCAAAGCAGATGCTGAGCCTGATGGCCAACTGATGGGCAGAGTGAATGGAATTCTATGTAAGAAGTGGGAAATAGTAAGAGCTGGAGGGGACGGGAACTCCACAAGCAGAGCAACAGAACAAGATAATTTGAACACAGGAAACTTCCCAGAGACTCATACTCCAACCAAGGACTATTCGTGGAGATGACCTGGAACCCCTGCACAGGTGTAGCCCATGGCAGTTCAGTGTCCAAGTGGGTTACATAGTAATGGGAAGAGGGACTGCCTCTGACATAATCTGATTGGCCTGCTCTTTGATCACTTCCCCCTGGGGGGGGAGCAGCCTTACCAGGCCACAGTAGAGGACAATGCAGCCACTTTTGATGAGAACTGATAGACTAAGATCAGAAAGAAGGAGAGGAGGACCTCCCCTATCAGTGGACTTGGGGAGTGGCATGCATGCAGAAAGGGGAGGGAGGGTGGGATCGGCAGGGGAGGAGGGAGGGGCTTATGGGGGGATACAAAATGAATAAAGTGTAATTAATAAAAAATAAATAAAAGATTATAAAAAAAAGTCCATATGCCCAGATCTGATTGCAGAAATACAAAACATACAAAAAAATCAAGGCAATATCTGTCCTCCAAGATTCACCAGTCCTGTAGAAATGTTTCCCAATTACCTAGATAGACTACAGGACAAAGAATTTAATATAACAAGGATACACTTCATCAAATAATTCCAGGAGTTTAAAGAAGACATAATGAAATTACTCAGTGAAGTTAATGAGAATAAATTCCCAAGTGATTTCCCCCCAAACCCCACAAACACAAGGCTTATGTAAATGATAAAAATACAGTCTAAGATTTGAAGATAAAATTCAATAAACATTTAATAGAATAAAATATTGAAGAGGATGAGAGCCAAAATCAAGATGGAACTGAAGCACCCAATAACCTAACTAGAAAATGTAAGGAAAACTGGGACATAACAGAAAAGAATGTAACATTTTAGAAATATATGGAAAAAAATCACAGGATAATGGTCTATACCAAATCTTCAACAAGATCATAGAAAAAACATTCCTCAAACTTAGAAAAAACTTACCCATACAAATACCAGAAGCTCACAGAACCCCAACTAGACAAGACCAGAAAAGAGACTCCCCATTGAGTATCATAATTAAGTCACTAAAGATACAGAACAAAGAAAGAGTATTGTAAACTGTAAGAGAAAACATGCAGATCATAAGACTAGTCTACTCAACAAAAATATTTGGCAGAGTTGAATGAGAAAGAAACTCTTTTCATAGCATGAATGGGCTAAAAAGTGTATATCCAACATACCAAACCTAAACCAACCAACCAACCAACCAACCAACCAAACAAACAAACAAACAAACAAAAAACCAACGACACTGGAAGCAATATTTCAGGCTGAATAGGGGAATCAACATAGCCAAGAGATTGTCAAAAGACAAAAATTAAGCTGTAGTTACTGAAATACAAAGAACCAATGAGAATTTAAGTGACAGCAACAAAATTAAACAATACAACAACTGGAATCAACACAAGCCTTTCAATAATAAGTAAATAATGATAGACTTCATGCTCTAATCAAAAGACAGAGCTTTCCTGAATGTATCAGGAAATAAAATTCATCCCTTTGTTTTCTACAAGGGATGTTCTCTAAAGGGCCAGATCTGATTGAACAATGTATTATATACATCGTTTTCTCCTGATAGAAAGGTCATGTTGTTTAACCCATGAGACTGGATGTGTCTGCAGTCCCTAAGGGGTCAGATCTGATTGAATGGGTCAGGTCTAATTGAATGATGTATTATATACATGGTTGTCTCCCGATAGAAAGGTTGTGGATCCGGTAGTTTATCCCCTGAGACTGGAAGTGTCTGCAGTCCCATTCTGGTGCTGGAGTCACAGAGAGGTCCTAGGGAGCTGCCTGTTTTCAGTCTATGCTGGAATCTTGAAGAAGTATTTTCTAATACCAGACAAGGAATGGTTCAGAAACATGGTAGATAAACTTGCCAGTGAGAATGAGAGCAAGTAGGCAATGAGTAAAAGGATTCCTCTTCTGTGTCCTTTTATGTGGGCCAGACTTAAGGTGGGTCTTCCACCTCAAATAATCTAACTCCTCCCCAAGACCATCATACACAGGTGTGCCCAGCTGCTTGAGTTTTACTTGATTTTAGATGTAGTCAAGTTGACAACCAAAAATATCTATCGAAGAAGCTACGCCCATGAAATTTCATCAATATTCTGTCTAACAATGACCTAAGCCAGGATTATATCAAATGACATGCTAACACAGAAAGGGGAAATTTCATTGGGTCCTTGAAGTGAGAAAAGAGATGGTGAATAATGTAATTATGTTATAATTTCAAAAATATTATAAAGAGAAATTCCCTTTTATCAGAAAAATCAGGACTGTTTTCCCCTTTTTGAGACAAGGTCTCTTGTAGCTGTAATTAGTCTAGATATCGCTATGTAGCTGAGAATGACCCTTAAATCCTGATCTTCTTGCCTCTACCTTTCACAAGTTGAGCTCACATGTATGTGTTGCTATGTCCAGCCTTCAGGACTGCTTTTAGTGATGATGAAGCTATTATGCATGTTACTGACGTAACAGAGAACAGAGACAGTACAATTTTTGTCAAAGTCATAGAACTTTATAGCACAGAGTCATCTTAATGGATGTAAATAAAATACTTCTTGTGGGATATTGAGTGTTCTCCAAATGAAATAAAAAATTAGAGGAAAGAATATTGTATAAAATGAACTCAACAACCTCACTATAAAGACGGGAAGAAAAGATTTTGGCCTAAGAAAATATTTGGATATGTAGAGGTAATAGATTAAAGGCTAAAGATCCACACATAAGCAATGAACTTTGATTAGTTTTTGTTCTCCAAAATGGTATGTGTTAACAATCCTAAAATTTCCACATAGTTATACTAGTATTGGCCATTTAAGTAAACAGATGATGAGTATTGACAGTGAAGTTTCTCCCTGCTGAACGTAGAGGATACACACATGTAAGAAAAAAGGAAATGCAATTTATTTGGTCAGAGAAATTACCATGAGCTCATTTTTAGATTCAAATGGTTATGCCCAGAAAATAAGAATACATATATTTTTCTTCACTGGAGAGCTATACTTCTTCACTGAGAAATAAGAATACTCATTATTATCAGGCACTTCCCTAGCACTAACAGAATGTTTTTTACAGTCGTTTTCCAGAAGAAGGAACCAGGACTCCTTAGAAAAATACTAGGAGAAGGAATGTGCAAGCAGAGTGTGGAGAGGGCTGCCTATCAGCTGTAGAACAGTGTGTAGCAGAGCAACATGGATCAACATGCTTGGCCATCAAGGTCATGAAAAACCACAAACGAAAGGGGAGGAGGTCCTCCCCTATCAGTGGACTTGGAAAGGGGCAGGGAGGAGACCAGGGAGGGAGTTGGGGAGGGGGAGGGAATGAGGGAGCAGGATACAGCTGGGACACAGAGTTAACAAATTGTAACTAAAAATAAAAATAAAAAATAAATAAAAAAATGAAATAAAGATGTTAATTAATAAAACATTAATAGCCTAATTAATTGTGACAAATCATATCATACTGGGAGTGTTTTATGTTTATTTTGTAATTACTTCTATAGAAGTTACATATTTTCATTGAATCTAAAAGTTTAAAAAAATTAACTATTTATTCAGACAGACACTAAACACTCTGCTGAACGCAATATCTGCATCCTACCAGGTAAGCTAAAATCTCCAGTTTCTGTTTCCAGTGACTCTCTATTTCAAAGGCCTGTGAAGGGACACAAAAATCAAGTGAAACAGACAGTCATTTGCCTCAGGTTTCCTCTTGAATGATGCTGGGTACTGGACATCTTTCCTGGCTTCTCCATTCTTGCCCCTTGAAGGCTTTCTAACTTGCCCGTGTTTGTTTACTTGCCACTGAACCATCCCCTAACCTAGACCTATACTTCTCACAGTGACTCCATGAGTGCTCGGAGTGTGCCAGATACAGATGTGTGCATATGAGCAGCTGCTTCAGTTTGGTGAAGCCTCTCTCCACCTCTCCTCACCACCAATGTAAAATACTTTGTTCTGGCTGCCGGCGGTATTATGGCATTCCAGAAATCCCCTCCCCAAGACTATGAAAGCAAATATTTGTTTTTTGAAGTGTTGGATTTAACTGAGTATGTAAGACATCACTGGTGGAATGGAGTATTTAGCCAAAGTTCTGGACTCTATGGTATAAAAATATTCAGTAGCTACCCAGATTGTAATGGGTGGTGTGACTGGCTGGTGTGCAGGATTTTTATGCCAGAAGGTTGGAAAACTGCAGTTGGTGGTGGTTTTCTTCTCCTAAAGGTTGCCAGTCACAGTGGCTGTGTGCAGATAGACTAGAAGAAAGCTGAAAAAGATGTAAACAAAGCAAAAAAGACAGATTAAGAAGAGAGCAAATAAAGCAGCACCAGAAATCAACAGCACTTATAACAGTATGATATTGCATAAAGAAAGACCTGTGGAATATAATAGAGAGGCTAGACAAACCTATACATATATTGTCAATTGGTGTTTGATGAATATGTCAAGTATGCACATAAGAAAAGGATGGCTTATTAAAAATACTGCTGGGAAAGCTGGGCACGGTAATGCATGTTTTTAATCCCAGCACTAGGGAGGCAGAGATAGATGATTTGAGGCCAACCTTGTCTACAAAGCAAGTTCCAGATAAACCTCGGGGACACATAAAAACTCTATCTAAGAAAACAAATAAACAAGCAAAAAAGTTCTGGGAAATCAATATATCCACATGCAAGAGAGTTAATTGATTTCATGCTACATACAAAAGGAGCACAAACTACATTAGAAATTTACATGTAAGATTTGTAGACATATGACTTTTGGAAAAAAATTAAGAGAAATCATGACATTTTTCTTGGTAGTATTTTTTCTATAATTCCCCCAAAGCACAAGCAAAAACAAAACAGACAAATAGGAACACATGAGACAAAATCTTTTGTAGAAGAAAAGGGGGAAAATCCCAGCAGAATGAAAATGCAAAATACAGAATGAAAGCAAGCATTTGCAAACTCTGCATTGAATAAGGGATTAATATCCATACTACTGAAGCAGCTCATGCAACTCAATAGCAGAACATGTGCAAGTGTGCATGCCTAGACCTGTTCTAAATATAAAAAGTAATGAATAATTTAAAAATACTTATTATTTTTACTTTAAATTTATGTGTTTTTCTGGTATGTAGGTAAGCACATCTTATGCATGCCTGGTGACTGCAGAGGCCAAAAGAGAGTCTTGGATCCCCTGGAACTGGAGCTGTAGGTGGCTGTGAACTTCTGGGGACCAAACTCATGTCCTCCATGATAGCAGCAAGTGCTTTTATCAAGGTTAAAACTAGGCCAAGGACCTGAATAAATGTTATTCTTATGAAGCCATCTAAATAATGACTAGGCATATGGAAATATGCTCAGTATTAACTACACAACTTAAATAAAAATGACAGGAAGCCATCATTTCACTCCTGTTGGTATGACTACAATAAGAAAGGCAGAGGTGAGTATTGAAAAAGGGAGTAAAGAGAACTCATGCATGGCTATGAAGATAAAAGGTGGTATAATCATTATAAAAACCAGTATGGGAGTTTCTAAAAAAACTAAAACTAGATGTAGCACATAGCCTAGCAATCCTATTACAAGATATATATTACTAGAAACTGAAATGAGTGTGGTTAAGGGATAATTGCATTGCCATGTTCATTGCACCATTCACAGCGAAGGTATGGAGACAATCTAGACAAAGAAAATGTGGTAAAAATACATAATGGAAGTGTATTTATCCTACAAAGAGAAGAAAATTCTGACTTTGCAACAACGTGGATGAACGTGTAGGACATTGTGAAATAAGCCAAACGGAGGAAGGAAAACACTGTGTGGTTTCATCAGCAAGCTTAAAAAGCAAACCTCAGAGAAGCCAGCAGAAGAATGGTGGCTTCCAGGATTGTGAGGGAATGGGACAGCTGACTGAAGGGCACACACAAACTTTCCGGAAGAAGGCCAGCTAAGTTCTGGAGTACTAATGCCCATTGTGATGATGGCAGTAAATGACTTAATACTATGTACTTGAAGTGTGCTCAGGGTAGAGCTTGTGTTCCCATTGCTCACACACAGTAACCAGGAAGTGATGCATGTGTTAATTATTCTGAGCAGTTTCAAACATGGACAGTTGTTTGACAGTTATGTATGTAGCCCCATCAGTGTTGTCCTCTTCCTTCTCTTTGTCCACCCACCCTTCCATGTATTTTGTGTAAACCTACCTATATGTTTACTACACATACATCACAGTTTGTGGTTCTGGAGCTTGAACCTAGGGAATTACACATGCTTAGCAAGCACAGATTTTTTTCAAACTTATTTAAGAATTAGTTATATATATTAATCTTTTTCTTTTTCAAAATTTCAACATTTAGCATATTCAATAATAATCATTAAATTGTATTTGACAATTATTGAATGTAGATACAATTTTAGTCATTGATAGAGTATGCTCATCTATATATTTTTTAAATTAAATTTTTATTTTTTATATCAATTACAGTTTATTAACTTCTTATCAGTATGCTCACCTATAACCTCACTCATTTTGTTGCTCAAGTTCCTCTCAACAATCAGAGGAAAACCCTTTCATCCGGTTTTGTGTGTTCTATATTCCCATCTTTTTTTTTTTTTTTTTTTTTTTTTTCTCATTTTTGGGACAAGGTTGTAATTACTATGTAGCCCAGGCTGTCCTGGATCTCAGCGTATAGCGAAGGTTGGCCTTGAACTTGGAGAGATCCGCCTTTTCACTTTTTGATAGCCCAGATTAAAGTTGTGTGCCACCACACCCAGCAGCCTCATTTTACTGGGACACTACGCCTCGTGACAATGAGGTTTTTAGACTCCTTTTGTACTTTTTCTAATCCTCTCTTGGTTTCTACTGTAGCAAATAGTACTTAGAAAGCAAGATCTGGGTTGTAGTAGCACACACTACTGATATGTCAACACTTCTGTATCCTGTCCACAAAACATGTTTTCAACCAAAAACCAACATTCAATGTTTTGCTCTATTTGTAGTGTTCTGTTTCCACAGAGAAAGACCAGGCTCAAAACACCTCATTTGTCCAATCTTTTATACCTTCCAAACAAAAGACTTTCTAGTAATTGAGGTTTTGTTAACAGTTCTTCTCTTCCATGGATTGAGGGGAAATTACTCTCTTCAAATGTCACTTTTATAAAAACTAGTTGTTGCATTTTCTCCATCACCTGATTTTGTAATTCTTTATTGAGAGTAGTTATCTCTTATTTACTTTACTTTACATTAAGTTTTAAATGCTTTCGTCTTTATTGCAAAGTATTGATTTAAGTTATTGAAAGTGTGAAACAGTTCTAGAATAAAACAAATTGAATAGACATGTGGACAATGGTGCTTTAACTTACACCTTTAACTAACAGCCTTCCCATTAGTTCCTTTCCTTGATGCATATAGGTGAATGTGTTATCTGGTTTGAATTTCCTCTCTTTTAAAAGCACAGCACAATTTAATACCCTTTGTTCATATGATGTGTACTTTGTTAAGCTATGAAATAATACTTTCCCCTGTGTGGGGTTTTTTCCTGACTGGCCCTGAAGATGTTTGTCACTCTTGGAAGGAACAAATCTGTCTACTGTTTGTTCCATTCACATTTTCAACAAACAATGCTGGTCTATCTGGATAGAAAAACATATAGAAAAATGCAAATAGATCCATATTTATCATCCTGCACAAACCTAAAATCTAAATGGATCAAAGACTTCAACATAAAACCAGACACACTAAACCTGTTAGAATAAAAATTGGGGGAGAGCCTGGAACTTATTGGCACAGAAGACAACTTCCTGAACAGAACACCACCAGCACAGGTTCTAAGACCAACAATCAATAAATGGGATCTCATGAAACTGAAAAGCTTCTGTAATGCAAAGGACACTGTCATTAGAACAAAAAGACAGCCTACAGACCGAGAAAGGATCTCACCACCCCTATATCTGACAGAGGGCTAATATCCAGAATACATAAAGATCTGAACAAGTTAAACACCAACAAACCAAGTAATCCGATTAAAAATAGAGTACAGAGCTAAACAGAAAATTCTCAATAGGGGAATATCGAATGGCAGAGAAACACTTAAAGAAATACTCAACATCCTTAGTCATCAGGGAAATGCAAATCAAAATGACCCTGAGATTCCACCTTACACAATCAAAATGGCTAAGCTCAAAAATTCAAGTGAGAACACATGCTGGAGAGGATATGGAGAAAGGGGAACCCTCCTCCATTGCTGGTGGAAATGTAAACTTTTACAACCCCTTTGGAAATCTGGCGCTTTCTCGGACAATTAGGAATAGAGATTCCTCAAAATTCAGCTATACTACTCCTAGGCATATACCAAAATATGTTCAAGTACACAACAAGGATATTTGCTCAACCATGTTGACAGCAGCTTTATTTGTAATATCCAGAACTTGGAAACAACCCAGACACTTCTCAGCTGAAGAATGGATATAGAAATTGTGGTACATTTACACAATGGAATACTACTCAGCAATTAAAAACAAGGAAATCATGAAATTTGCCCGCAAATCGTGGGATGTAGAAAAGATCATCTTGAGTGCAGTATTCCAGAACCTGAAAAACACACCTGGTATATACTCACTTATAAGTGGATATTAAACATATAACATATGATAAATATACTAAAATCTGTACTCCTAAAGAAGCTGAGCAAGGAGGACCCAGGGTAAGAGGATCAATCCTCACTCAGAAAGACAAACAGAATGGACATTGGAAGAAGGAGAGAACAGGAAACAGGATGGGAGCCTACCACAGAGGGCTTCTGAAAGACTCTATCCAGCAGTGTATCAAAGCAGATGCTGAGAACTCATAACCAAACTTTGGGCAGAATACAGGGAATCTTAGGAAAGTAGGGGGAGATAGAAAGACCTGGAGAGGACAGGGAGAGAAAAAGAACCAAAATATCTGGACACAGGGTCTTTTCTGAGACTGATACTCCAACCAAGGAACACTCGTGGATACCACTTAGGACCCCTGCTCAGATGTAGCTCATGGCAGCTCAGTATCCAAGTGGGTTTCCTTGTAAGTGGAAAAGGTACTGTCTCTGAGGTGAACTCAGTGGCGGGCTCTTTGAGCACCTCCCCTTGATGGAGGAGCAGCCTTGCCAGGCCACAGAAGTGGCCTATACAACCAGTCCTGATGAGACCTGATAAGCTAGGGTCAGATGGAAGGGGAGGAGGACCTCCCCTATCAGTGGACTTGGAGAGAGGCATGGTAGAAGATGAGGGATGGGGGGTGGGATGGGGAAGGTGGGGAGGGCACTACAGCTTGGATACAAAATGAATAAAATGTAATGAATATATGAAAATAAAAATTTAATTAAAAACCTGAGCTTGGGGAGCCCTAAAGAAAATGATTCCTTAACCAAGGACAATACATGGAGAGGACCTAAAACCCTGGCTCAGATATAGCCCAGAGACTCAGTCCCCAAGTGGAGTTCCTTAGTAAGGGGCACGTACTTTCTCTAGCATGAAATGAGAGGCAGGCTCTCTGATCACCAACTCCTGGAGGGTGCAGCCTTGCCAGTCCACAGAGGAAGATAATGATGAGACCCAATAGGCTAGGGTCAAATAGAAGGAGAGGAGGGTTTTCCCTATCTGTTCACTAGGGGAGAGGCATAAGGGGAATAGAAGGATGGAGAGTGTGTTTGGGAGGAGATAAACGAGGTGGGTACAGCTGGGATACAAATTGAATAAAGTGTACTAAATGATAATAATAATAAAGAATGTGCAGTCTCTTTTTCATTAGTCTTCCTTACAAGATGTCAGTCATATATAGTTCAGTTGGTAAAATGCTTGCCTAGCCTTCACAAAATGGTGCGATGGCATATAGCTGTAATCCTAGCACTCATGATGTAGAAACAAGAGAACCCAAAGTTCAAGTCATCCTTGGTTACACTTTAAGTTCAAGAATAGCGTGGGATACGTTTCTAATAAACAAACAAAATCTCATGAGGACAACCACAGACACTCTGAGCACTTCTGCCTCTGTATCTTTTTTGGAGTGCTGAGTTATATTTGATCTAACTTCCTTCCAAGTAGGGCCTCAAGCATTTCCAACCAGAATTGTAGTTTAATTATAAGCTCACTTAAAGATTAATAATAATCACTTAGAGATTGATTATGGTGACTTAGAAATTCTTATAACATCTATGAAAATATTTTGTACTTTTCTTATTGGGTTTTCTGAGTGGATCAGACCAAGTTCCCCATTGTGACAGGATCCAATACCCCTTAACTTACCTAATTTCTGTAATATTTAGTTTTTCTTTTTTTCTTTATTAATTACACTTTATTCACTTTTATCCCCCCCTGGTTCCCTCCCTCCTCCCATCCCAATCCCTCCCTTCCTCTACCCTCTGCATGCAAGCCCCTCCCCAAGTCCACTGATAGGGGAGGACTTCTTTTCCTTCCTTCTGATCCTAGTCAATTAGGTCTCATCAGGAGTGACTGCCTTGTCTTCCTCTGTGGCCTGGTAATGCTGCTTCCCCCTCAGGGGGAGGTAATTAAAGAGCAGGCCAATCAGTTCATGTCAGAGACAGTCCTTGTTCCTATTATAATGGAACCCACTTGGATACTGAACTGCCATGGGCTACATCTGTGCAGGAGTCTTAGGTTATCTCCATGCATAGTCCTTGGTTGGAGATTCAGTCTCAGGAAAGACCTCTGTGCTCAGATTTTTTGGTTCTGTTGCTCTCCTTGTGGAGTTCCTGTCCTCTCCAGATCTTACTCTTTCACACTTTTTCCTAAGATTCCCTGCACTCTGCCCAAAGGTTGCCCATAAGTCTCAGCATCCACATTGATAGTCTGCAGGGCAGAGCTTTTCAGAGGTCCTCTGTGTCAGACTCCTGACTTGTTCTCTCTTTTCTCCTTCTTCTGATGTCTAGCCTCTTTGCCTTTCTGGATAGGAATTGAGCATTTTAGCAAGAGTCCTCCCTCTTAATTAGTTTCTTTAGGTGTATAGATTTTAGTAGGTTTATCCTATATTATATGTCTATATGAGTGAGTATATACCGTGTGCATCTTTCTGCTTCTGGGATAGCTTACTCGGGATGATCTTTTCCAGATCCCACCATTTACCTGCAAATTTAATGATTTCCTTGTTTTTTATTGCTGAGTAATATTCCATTGTGTAGATATACCACAATTTGTGCATCCATTCCTCCACTGAGGGGCATCTGGGTTGTTTCCAGCTTCTGGCTATTACAAGTAAGGCTGCTACAAAAATGGTTGAGCAAATGTCCTTATTGTGTTCTTGAGAAACTTCTGGATATACGCCTAGGAGTGATATAGCAAGTTTACATTCCCACCAGCAGTGGAGGAGGGTTCCCCTTTCTCCACAACCTCTCCAGCATGTGTTGTCTCTTGAGTTTTTGTTCTTAGCCATTCTGATGGGTGTAAGGTGAAATCTTAGGGTTGTTTTGATTTGCATTTCCCTGATGGCTAATGAGGTTGAGCATTTCTTTAAGTGTTTCTCTGCAATTTGATATTCCTCTGCAGAGAATTCTCTGTTTACCTTTACACCCCATTTTTTAATTGGATTACTTGTTTTTTTTTGCTGTTTAACTTCTTTAGTTCTTTGTATATACTAGATATTAGTCCTCTGTCAGATATAGGGCTGGTGAAGATCTTTTCCTAATCTGTCCTCGTTTTGTTCTGAGGACAGTGTCCTTTGCTTTACAGAAGGTTTCCAGTTTCATGAGGTCTCATTTATTGATTGTTGCTCTTGGAGCCTGTGCTGTTGGTGTTCTGTTCAGGAAGTTGTCTCCTGTACCAATGAGTTCAAGGGTATTCCCCACTTTTTCTTCTAACAGGTTTAGTGTGTCTGCTTTTATGTTGAGGTCTTTGATTCACTTGGAGTTTAGTTTTGTGCAGGGTGATAAGTATGGATCTATTTTCATTTTTTCTACATGTAGACATCCAGTTAGACCAGCACCATTTGTTGAAGATGCTGTCTTTTTTTCCATTGAATGAATTTGGCATCTTTGTCAAAAATCAGGTGTCCATAAATGTGTAGATTTATGTCAGGATCCTCTATTCGATTCCATTGATCCACCAGTCTGTTTCTATGCCAGTACCACACAGTTTTTAGTATTGTTGCTCTATAGTACTGCTTGAGATCAGGGATGAAAATACCTCCTGAAGATCTTTTACTGTAGAGGATTGTTTTAGCAATTCTGGGTTTCTTGTTCCATATGAGGGTGAGAATTTTTCTTTAAATGTCTGTAAAGAATTGTGTAGGTAATTTGATGGAAATTGCATTGAATCTATAGATTGCTTTTGGTAAGATGGCCATTTTTACTATATTAATCCTGCCAAGCCATGAGCATGGGAGGTCTTTCCATCTTCTGATATCTTCTTCTAATTCTTTCTTCAGAGACTGGAAATTTTTGTCATGCAAGTCTTTGACTTGCTTGGTTAGGTTTACACCAAGGTGCTTTATGTCCTTTGTGGCTATTGTGAATGGTGTTGTTTTCCTAATTTATTTCTCAGCCCTTTTGTCTTTTGTATACAGGAGGACTACTGATGTTTTTAAGTTAATTTTGTATAGTGCCACTTTGCTGAAGGTGTTTATAAGCTGTAGCAGTTCCCTGGTAGAAATTTTGGGGTCACTCACGTATACTATCATATCATCTGCAAATAGTGATACTTTGACTTCTTCCTTTCTGATTTGTATCCCCTTTATCTCCTTTAATTGTCTTATTGCTGTAGCAAGGACTTCAGGAACAATTTTGAAGAGATATGGAGAGAGTGGTCAGCCTTGCCTTGTCCCTGATTTCAGTGGGATTGCTTTAAGTTTCTCTCAGTTTAGTTTGATGTTGGCTACAGGCTTGCTGTATATTGCCTTTACTATGTTTAGATATGTGCCTTGTATCCCTGATCTCTCCAAGACTTTAAACATGAATGGATGTTGGATTTTGTCAAATGCCTTTCAGCATCTAAGGAGATTATCACGTGGTTTTTCTCCTTCAGTTTGTTTCAGGTACTTCACCATATCTCACCAGTTCTCATTTCATTTCCATCTGTTTTTTTTTTTTTTCCTGAGACTTCCTATAAAGGAAGGCTTACAAGTTACAGAATTCTTACTAAAATTTTTATTATTTTTATTTTCACTGCAATAATAATTTTAAAGTATCTTTCTCTTTTACTGTCTATATTTTATTATCTTACATTTACTACTTACTAGTAAATGTACATTACATTACTACATTTTCACTTTCAATTTCTATGGTATTTTTTTAAAAAATCTATAGTCCTAAAGAGGCTAAACTACAAGGAGTACCCTAGGGAAGATGCTTAATCCTCATTCAGAAGAGCAAACAAGATAGACATTGGAAGTAGAAGAAGACAGGGAACAGGACAGGAGCTTTCCACAGGGGTACTCTGAAAGACTCTACCCAGCAGAGTATTGAAGTGGATTCTTAGACTCATAGCCCAAATTTGGGCAGAGTGCAGGGAATCCTACAGAAGAGGGCAGGGGGGATAGAAAGACCTGGAGGAGACAGGAATTCCATAAGAATACCAACAGAGGCAAAAATCTGGGCTCTGGGGTCCTGCAGAGACTGATGATTCATTCAAGGACCATGCATGGAGAGGACATAGACCCCCTGCTCAGATGTAGCCCATGGGCAGCTCAATCTCCATGTGGGTTCACTGGTTCGGGGAGCAAGGGCAGTCACTGTCATGAACTCAGTTGCCTGCTCTTTGATCACTTCTCCCTGACAAGGTGGCCTTACTAGGCCACAGAGAAAGAGGATCCAGACAGTCCTCATTAGACTTGATAGGCTAGGGTCAGATGGTAAGGGAGGAGGATCTCCCCTATCAGTTTATTAGGGGAGGGACATGGTGGAAGGGGAAGAGGAAAAGAGGGCAGTACAGGGAGGAGATGAGGGAGGGGGGCTACAGCTGGGTAACAAAGTAAGTAAATTGTAAATAATAATAATGAAAAATTATAAAAAATATCCAAAACTGAATAGTTTCACTTTTATAGGCCAATTTTCAAGAAAGGTTTTTTATTTTTTTTAAATTTTTTTTTATGATGACAAGAGTCACACAAGACTTGTAAGCTTAATGGATTTTACAATACAACTCTCTGCTTCAGTGTTACAGAAAGGCGATTTTATCTATTTGGAAGCTATATATTCTCACTTTTGGTTTTGCCCAAACTGAAATTCTCAGCTTTTTGTTTTGTCTTTTTTTCTACTATTGATTTCCACTTCCAGGGAGAGGTGCTCAGAGGTTTGACTTCTAAAGCCATGTTAGTACTACAGTGAGAAGTGTAATCTGGAACTCAGTGGGATACATATTTCAAGTGACTATGCAGATCAGTGGTATGCTACAAAAGTGATGGGTTTACAAACCAGATGGAGGCTCGTAGTCATTCCCATAGCCAGTGAGTATACTGTCAAATGGCGTGAATGTATGGAAGGTGCTTTCAGGAAAACAGAAGTGTCAAAATGTAATGATTGCTCAGAAACCGAGAAGCCTGCATAGGACAGTTTATCCAGATAATGCAATGAAGCTAGTCTCGGTGAGAATCGCAGGAGCCATGCCAAAGCCAAGGAAACCTTGGAAATGAGAGAAAGCTTCTCTTGCTGTACAAGAGTAAGAACCAGCCTGTGAGTGTGACGCTAACATGGCCTGACTGTATTAATACACAGCTGATGCTTTGGGGAACAATATTTTGCTAAGGTGGGCCATCCAAAAAGCTCACCTATGCCTGTGTCCACATTAAGCAGAAGTTTTTCACACTACTTTTTAATTTATTTCTTTAGATATTAACTCTGTTCTGTGGTATCAAAATGTTCATAGGTAAAAGTCAATGCAATTGCTTGATGATACAATTTTCAAATTTATATTATCAATCATATTTTTAACTTCATAAAATTGCTCAGAAAGGTTATTTGACATACAAGACAAGAGTAACTTAACCAGGGCAGATCTTTAAGATTTCTTTCAAAACCCAAAGAAACAAAATTCAAGCATAAAATTCTGCAATGTGTGTGTCCATTATTTAGGAGACCAAGAACACTCTTAAAAGAAAGAAACAGAATGCTATAGCTTAAAGTTTAGAAGTGCCGAGAAGGTCTGTAATTTCAGTGTGACTCCCTAATAATAGTGCTTTACAGGACAGGCTTACAGCTCCCTTCAGCAACCGAAGGGAGTGCACCAGCAGCCTCCCAAGAGATGGCAGTGAAAGGATTCGTTTTAATGAGTTCAAGTATTATATTTATTCATATTTAAGGTGCCAATTTTCATAAAGCAATATAATAGAAATAAAACATCATAGCAATGTAGGTCCCATTTTAGCAGTGCGACAAAGCAGGGTTCTTAATGAAAACTAGTGGGAGAGATGGCTTGAAGCTGAGAACACACACAGAATGAGCCCACATAGCATGGAAAGTTAACAGGCAAGGAAAGGTGGTGGGTCAGAGCATTTATTCTTGCTTGATGGTGGCATTCCAGCACCGAGAAAGTGAAAGAACAGCCCCCACACTTCCAGAGTGAGTCAGTTTCATGTCTCAAGCTGATTATAAACCATTCAAAGGAGACAGCCTCCCACAGCTGACTTCAGCTGTGATTAGAATAGAAGACGATGGTTTACTTGGGCATGCCGTATGTGTTTGGAAGTCTCAAAGCCTGATCATCAGGTAAAATTGAAGCCTCTGTGGGACCCCCTCCCAAAAAAAAAAAGGTAGTTTCCAGGGAGGCCTTCACCCTGGAAGTGATATCACTAGCCAAGCCAGCTACACAGAGGATAACCATACTCAACATGTGACACACAGACACTCTTTAAAGCTAAGAGGCTTCACATTATCTTACAATAATTCCGTCACTGGTTTTTCCTTCCTCTACAAGGGAAAAGTATAACGTGCGCGATATTGCTCACACTTTTCTGTATGATTTCTCAGTTTCTTCTAAGAATTAGAATTTTTATCAAATAATGCAAATCCAGGACATCTTATCTACAAGGGGAGGAGGGATATTTCTTGCAGTTCAGGGCATAGTCCTTGACAACAACATTCTAAGCAAAGATACTTTAAACGGCTAAAATGGAGGGTTTGGAAAGAAAAATCCTTTCTCCACTGACATCTGTAGAAGTGAAAACCAAATTAAAAGAGCATGCAACCATAGTTACAGAGTGATATCCACAAGGAAATTTAAGCTTTTGAAGACGTGGCTCAGGTGTGGCAGTTGTGTGGCCTTATTTTCACGCATCTACACAGCTTTGCTTGCAAGGGTTCACATTCTTGAAAGTAAGCAGAATCATTGAGGCTCCAGAGGTTCAAGATTCCATACTAACTTCACAACAATGGAATCTACTCAGATACAGAGTCACTTTTTATTTTTCTTAATTATGGAGGTTTTGGCAAAGTTAAATTTACTTTACATGTAAAGTAAGACGTGAAAATGGTCACTATTCCATTTCATCCTCTTCCCCAAGCAAAACAAACAAAACATAATCAATACAGGAAAGTAATCCAGGATTCATATAAGTGGCACTACACACTTCTTAAATGTCCTTCAAACTGAAGGTTTATAATGAGTGAGACAAGAAATTATAATTCACTCTATCAAAAAATCTGAAGAGGGAGGGAATATTTTTGCTATGCACAAGCTGAATCAAGTTAATGAGGCATCTAACACTGCAAAAAAGAACGTTGTCTATAAATAAATTCAGTCTGATTGGGATGTATTAGTTGTCTGATAATATTCTGTAGCCTACAGATGCTTTGGGTGGAATGTAGATTTCTCAGAAAAGGCCAGTGGAATTATTCTGGCAAAGTATCATGTCATTTTCTATAAATGGCATTAAAATAAAATTTCTTTTTAAAATAAGACTTTTTATTCATGAAAATATTTCTAAAATAACAGTTAAAGACAAAATATATTCTTCACACAGAAAGCATCCCCAATTAGTCATGTAGGTTTTGTCATTGATCCCTCTCTCTTCAAGGATTCCCAAGGGTTAATTCACCTAGCCTCTAGGGATAAGAAGAGACTACAGCTAGAAACTGAGCTGTTCTTATTTTTGAACCAGACCCTATGCGTCTGCTTATGGATAATATTGATGAAAGTGCTGAAATATTATTAATTTATACTTAAATATTTGATGTTTCTCATTAGCTACCAGATACTTCCATACACTGAATGATATGAATATAATTCTTCCAATAGGATAAAATTAGCTTGTGTTTTGTTTTTAAATAAGGCCTAAGAATCTAGATGCAGACAGATCCAAAAAATCTGGGCCCAGGGTTCTTTTCTGACACTGATACTCCAACCAAGGACCATTCATGGAGATAACCTATGACCCCTGCACAGATGTAGCCCATGGCAGTTCAGTGTCCAAGTGGGTTCCATAGTAATGGGAACAGGAACTGTCTCTGACATGAAGTGATTGGCCTGCTCTTTGATCACCTCCCCCTGAGGGGGGAGCAGCATTACCAGGACACAGAGGAAGACAATGAAGCCACTCCTGATGAGACCTGATAGACTAGGATCAGAAGGAAAGAAAAGAAGACCTCCTCTATCAGTGGACTTGGGGAGGGGCATGTGTGGAAAAAGGGGAGGAAGGGAAGGATTGGGAGGGGAGGAGGGAAGGAACTACAGGGGTGGATACAAAGTAAATAAAGTGTAATTAATAAAAAAATTAAAAAAAGAATCTAGATGCAGAATATATTTTATTTTGGCTATTCCACCTGGAACTCTTTATTCACATAATTATTTACCTTATAACTCAGATGATAAGTTTCTTTGAAAATATTTTTTCATATATTTAGTATATACTTACTTTGCTTATTTTATCATGAACTGGTATGTATTATGTATGTATTTTCACAGAAAGATACAAAGAGTAAACTATTAAGGGTAAAATATGACTTCTCTTTCCTACACCCCTAATGCACCATCCTAAAATTTCCAACTAGTAACACTTTTTATATTTATATTCTTCCAAAAATATATCAAAATTCTTTGAAGCAAGAAGTATTTTAAGAGTAATAAATGTAGCTGAAAATAAAATATAATCTTTTCCTAACATTCCTACTTACTCATTTAGGTTGAAGGATGTGACTACTCCGAAAAGGGAATTTACTTTCTGCCTCCTGTCCTGTTTTTCCTGAAATAACTCTCTTTCTTCATGTTTTTTCCTTTGGCTTCCTCTTGCTCTAGTAATAGTTCTTTTGAATAAATGTTAATTTACGGGATCTTTCATTATCAGCATGAAATCAGGAGAAAGAGGTGAGAATCTGTAAATCTTTTAATTTTACTGACTGATGTTACACATTTGGTTTAGAATTTAAAGAATCCTTTAGAACAGAGTGATAACTTTTGCTTTTCAGAAGCATTACTGTTAAGCTTCCTTGAGAAATTGTGGTAACATCTCCGTAGTGTCCCACAGAGGACCATGTGCTAAAAGGTTAGTTCCTGCTTTGTATTGTACATTGTGCTGTACTAAGCAGAATGCATAGTCTTCACCTTCTTGCAACCAGAAATGCCACCACCCTGCCACTGTACAATTAACAAAAAAACTATCAAAGTTACCAAACATCACTCAGTGCCAAAATCACTAGCATTTTATGAGCTCAAAAAAAAAAAAAATAGTTCAAGGATCAAAGGGATTACAAGATTTTGTAAGCATGTCAGCAAAAGTTTGGGAAATAGATTTTAAAAATTTATTTTAAATTTGTATCCCAGCTGTAGCCTCTTCCCTCATTCCCCCACCCCAAACCTGCCTTCCCTCTTCTCCTCCCATGCCCCTTGCCAAAGTCCACTGAAGGTCTTCCTCCCCTTTCATCTGACCCTAGCCTATCAGGTCTCATCAGGACTGGCTGCATTGTCTTCCTCTGTGGACTGGTAAGGCTGCTCCCCCTTCAGGGGGAGGTGATCAAAGAGCTGGCCACTGAGTTCATGTTAGAGACAGTTCCTGTTCCCTTCACTAGGGAACCTTGGACACTGAGCTGCCATGGGCTATATCTGTGCTGGGGTTCTGGGTTATCTCCATGGACGGTCCTTGTTTGGAGTATCAGTCTCAGAAAAGATCCCTGTGTCCAGATTTTTTGGTTCTGTTGCCCTCCTTGTGGAGCTCCTGTTCCCTCCAAGTCTTTCTATCTCCCCCTCCCTTCATAAGATTCCCTGTACTCTGCAAGCAAATGGTGAGACCTGGAAAATGTCATCTGAGTGAGGTATCCCAGAAGCAAAAAGACACACATGGTATATACTCACAAGTGGACATTAGACATATAATATAGGATAAACATACTAATATCTGCACACTTAAAGAAGCTATGCAAGAAGGAGGACCCTGGGTAAGATGCTCAATCCTCATTCAGAAAACAAATGAGATGGACATCAGAAGAGAAAGAAAACAGGGAACAGGACAAAAGCCTACCACAGAGGGCCTCTCAAAGACCCTACCCAGGAGGGTATCAATGCAGATGCTGAGATTTATAGCCATTTGGGCAGGGAAATAGATTATCATGAATGGTGTTTAATATGGTTTTTAATAATGGAAGGTAATAGCCAAGATTCAACCAAATTTCATGTTTTAGAAGAGATTTGGAGAGTAGTGTGCTAGCTTGCAGAGCTACCTCTAATAGATGACTTAATTGGCTGGTTAACTTAAACTCAAATTCAGGATATAAAGAAAAAATTCAAAGCTATGAAGACTGGGAAATTGAAATGGTTTTGTCATATACAACCTAAGTCTTATCTCCTAATATGTCCCATGAGAAGCCACAGGCTTTCCTTCCACCCAGGCATTGATGTTAATGAAAGGGGGACAAGCATATTTGAAAATATCCATGGATGTTTTCCTTTAGCAGCCACGTGTGGCAGGTAGGTGTGGCAAAACTGAGACAGTCTTTCTAGTATTCAGGGGTCCTAGAGCATGGATAATTCATTACCTACTTATTTATCTGTGCCACATATTATTTCTCATTTTAATATAAAATGCATTAAGTGTAATTTTTGTTTACTTTTCTGTGATATATTGATGGAAAAGATTGTCTGAGGTACTGTTGTTTCACATTTGTTGTGTCCACGGGTTATCATTTGTTATCCAACAGACCTCAGCAATGTTTTAATTCTCCAGCTGCTTCTGACTACATGGGGACATTCTGGGTTCCCTTTACATTTGGTATGGAGATAAAATAGCTATTCTAAAAATAAAATGAGTGAAAACTTAAAAAAAAAGAATAAAATAGATAAGTACTCTATTAGATTGTTTCCTGATGATGTTAAAAACTAAATCCAGTACTAGAAATCCTACTTGAGTGAGCATGATATCTCTTCTTTCAAGTGCTAAATTCTTAGTCACTAAGGTCTTTGATGCAAAAGCAAACATGACCTCTTGAGCAAGACTTAAAGCTAGTGTGACAAGGACACATCTTATATCTTCCTTTAAGCCTGACTCTGAAGAACAGAGCAGTAAACAAGTATGTATCTGAGTGTGCGTGTGTGTGTGTGTGTGTGTGTACATATGTATGTATGTATGTGTGCATGTATGTGTATACTTTATGAAACTTTGTCCCTTGTTTGTAGCACTGAAGTTCCATTTCTTTTATGGCTGTTGGCCGAGTCACTCCTTCATGCCATCTATATTTGTCATCATATTGCCTTCTCAGTCTCAAGCCCACAAAGGTACATTTGATGCTTCTCACACTGTCTTCTTCTATGTCTCTTTTTTCTTACTTCAGTAGCAGAAAATCCCTTACATTTTCTGCTTACTTGAATAAGTTAGGATGCTTTCCCTATATGAGTCTTTAATGATAATCATACCTGAAAAACATCTGCACAATATAGGTTCAACAGTCATAGATGATAGACTCTGGGGTGATGCTGCCCTCCCGAGGTCAACTCACCCTTTCCTTTTAGGTAGATACTCTTCCAAGTGATTTTAAGATAACAGCTTGTAGCAGATGAGTGATTTTCAGAACTCACATGTTTTTCCTCTTTGCTAAGCATATGGCATAGGAGTAAAGCCAAACTCCTAGTCAGGTGGCAAAACAGATATTTACAGCAGGTGATGGCTTAGAATGCTAATGCTACACAGACCTTTGATTTCTATTGCTTCTGGAAGTGTGATTTTAAAGGTAAAAAGCTGAATGAAAAAAGATATGGAAGAAGGAGAGCAATAGAACCCAAATGTCTGGGCACAGGGGTCCTTTCTGAGACTGATACTCCAACTAAGGACCATGCATGGAGATAACCTAGAACCCTTGCACAGATGTAGCACATGGCAGCTCAGTGTCCAAGTGGTTTCCCTAGTAAGTGGAACAGGGACTGTCTCTGACATGAACTGATTGGCCTGCTCGTTGATCACCTCCCCCTGAGAGGGGGGCAGCCTTACCAGGCCACAGAAGATGACAATACAGCCACTCCTGATAAGATCTGATAGACTAAGATCAGAAGGAAGAAGAGGAGGACCTCCCCTAACAGTGGACTTGGGAAGGGGCATGCATGCAGAAAGGGGGGGAGGGGGGACCGGGAGGGGAGGAGGGAGGGGCTTATGGGGGGATACAAAATGAATAAAGTGTAATTAATAAAAGTTAAATAAAAAATTAAAAAAACAGTAAAAAAAGAGATACTATTTCAAATATATATTAATGATTTAGATACTGATTATTCTTTAAGCTATATCGTTAGTCAATTTGTGACATTAGGTCTTTCTTTAAAATTTGTTGACTCGCAAGATGGTGGCAGCGGGATGACTCTTGTTCTGACCAGCAGCACAGCAGGATCGACACAGTGACTAGCAGTCAGAACTCACGGACCTAAAACACAGGCGATTGTGTTTCCCAGGTGAGAGGATACCCCCCGATGGGGTATTCAATCAGCTTCAACTCATCCAGCTAAACCACGGAAGAGATCCCAGTTCCACCAGGTGCTTGGTTGCCAGCCCAGAGCCACACACCAGCATGCTCTGATCACTCTCCCAGACTGAACTGTGAACACCAAAACATCAGAGATTGGGATTTCCAGTTGAGAGATAACCCCATGGTGCAGGAAATGATTGGGACTGAACTTAGGTCACCCAGACATTCCCTGGAAAAGACCCTGGATTCCAAGTGCACCCAGAAGCCAGCCCAGAAGCAGAGCCAGGGACCCAGGTGCCAGGACAGAGTCCTGCCTGCATGCCTGACTTGCTGCCGCAGATAGAACTGTGGGCCCTGGGGCACCAGAGACTGAGTTTCTCTGTCGGGTGCAAACCCACAGGAAGGGAAACAGCAGGTCTGATCTCAGAGCACTCAGCCAATACCACCACCCCGAAAAGGTCTCTGGAAAAATTACCCAGTTTCAGCAGACACCCAGGCACCCATTCGCCAGGAAGGAGGAGCCACATACATCTGTGCCTGTGGTCTCTACTCACCATCCCAGACAGAAAGAATGGCGGTCCCAAAGCAAAGACTGGGTGTTCCTGTCTGGAGGAAACCCCACAGCGGGGGGAACATCAGGTCCAACACTCAGGACACCCAGCTCCAGAAGACTTTCTGGATTCACGGACTCTAGGCTCTAGCCGTCTACTGTAGGTATGAGAGCCATGCTGACCTGCCATTGCTGAGTATCATTAGGGCACTGGGGCACACAGCTGCATCCTCAGACCTACAAAAGCTAGAGCACCATTACGGCAGCCCTCAAACACTGCTCCAAGGTTCAACCAGTTATCCCTAGCTAAACTGACAAACTGTGGGAGTCCCTGGTTTTTCGAGAGGGCTGAACCCAACAATTACACCTTAAGAGCAACAGCTGCAGCTCACTAAATTCAGAGCAAGAAACCCAGCAGCAGGGCAGCCATCGCCAGGACCTCTCCCGATGAGAGGAGAGCCTTCCTTAATATGACAGTTACCACACAGGTCCATACACCTGAAGTAAACTGTGACAATTCCTGAGAAGCACCACCATTCAGTTGACCACACCCAAAAAGCCGAGGAAAACTTCCCAACCATGCCAAGTGAATTCTCCCCACCCCAGGACCCAGCAGGGACCAGAAATTAACAGAAAACACCTGAGACAGAGAGATGGGTAGAGGCCAGAGAAAAAGCACAACCAACAAAAGGCAAAACAATATGGCATCTCCAGAACCCAGTTATCCAGGGGCAAGTAGGCCTGGACACCCTAACACAAGTAAATTTCAAGAAGATGACCTTACATCTCTGCTTATGAAGAGGTTAATGGAGGAAGCAAATAAAATTCGTAAAGAATTAGGGGAAGATATAAAAAAACAGATTATGGCCATCTGTAAAGAAATACAGGAAGTTGCAGCCAAACAGTTTGTGGCCTTCAGAGAGGAAATGATTAAATCACTGAAAGAAATAAAAGAAACAGAGGAATGTTCAGAAAAACAGACAAAAGAATTGAAGGAAAAATAGGAAAATACAGTCAGACAGGTAAAGGAAATCAACAAAACGGTTCAAGATCTGAAGATAGAATTGGAAGAATTAAAGAAAACACAAAGGGAGGAAATCACGGAGAGGGAGAACCTAGGAAAGAAAACAGGAACTACAGAGGTAAGCATAACCAACAGACTACAAGAGATGGAAGAAAGAATCTCAGGTGTGGAAGATACAATGGAAGAAATTGATGTATCCGTCAAAGAAAATAATAAATCTAAAAAATTCCTGACACAAACCATCCAAGAAATCCAAGACAACATAAAAAGACAAAACCTAAGAATAATAGGAATAGAGGAAAAAGAAGATTCCCTCCTCCAAGGCCCAGAAAATATTTTCAACAAAATTATTGAAGAAAATTTCCCCAACTTAACGGAGAGACCTATAAGAATACAAGAGGCCTACAGAACACCTAATAAATTAGACCAGAAAAGAAAATCCTGCCATCACATAATAATCAAAACAATAAGTATACAGAACAAAGAAAAAAATATTAAAAGCTGCAAGGAAAGAGGCCAAGTCACATATAATGGCAAACCCATCAGAATCACACCTGACTTCTCAACAGAAACAATCATAGCCAGAGGGCCTGGATGGATAGCATGCAGACCCTAAGAGAACACAAATGTCATCCTAGGCTACAGTAACCCTAAACTCTCAGTCCTCATAGACGGAGAAACAAGATATTCAATGACAAAAACAACTTTCAACAATACCTACACACCAATCCAGCGTTACAGAAGATACTAGAAGGAAAAATACAACCCAAGAAAACTAACTACTTTCAAGAAAACATAGGAAATAAATAACCTCACTACAGCAAAACAAAAAGTAGTCGAACACAAAAACACACTACCATAGCCAACATCAACACCAAAGGATCTAACAGCCACTGGTCATTAATCTCCCTCAATATCAATGGACTCAATTCTCCAATAAAAAGACACAGACTAACAGAATGGATGTGCAAAGAAGACCCAACAATCTATTGCATACAAGAAACACACCTAAGTCACAAAGATAGACATTACCTGAGAGTAAAGAGCTGAAAGATGGTTTTCCAAGCAAATGGACCCAAGAAGCAAGCAGGAATAGCCATTCTAATGTCTAATAAAAAAAGACTTAAAACCAAAATTAATAAAAAGAGATGGGGAAGGACACTTCATCCTCTTCAAGGGAAAATTCCACCAGGAAGTTATCACAATCCTGAACATCTGTGCCCCAAATACAAGGGCACCCACATTTGTAAAAGAAACATTAATAAAACTTAAACCACACATAGATTCCCACACATTAATAGTGGGAGACTTTAACACCCCACTCTCAACAAAGGACAGGCCAAAAAAACCAAAAATTAAACAAAGAAACAATGTCTCTTACAGAGGTCATGAATCAAATGGACCTCACAGACATCTACAGAACCTTTCACCCAAACACAAAAAAATTTACCTTCTTCTCAGCACCTCATGGAACCTTCTCCAAAATAGACCATATAGTTGGTCACAAAACAAGCCTCAACAGATACAAGAAGATTGAAATAATCCCTTGTATCCTATTTGGTCACCACGGACTAAAGCTGGCCCTCAATGACAAAAATAGCAAAAGGCCTACACACACATAGAAACTGAACAACTTGCTACTAAATGACAGCTGGGTCAGAGAAAAAATAAAGAAAGAAATTAAAGACTTCCGAGAATTCAATGAAAATGAAGGCACAACATATCCAAACTCATGGGACACAAGGAAAGCAGTGCTAAGAGGAAAGTTCATAGCACTAAATGCCTTCAAGAAGAAATTCGAGACAGCGCATTCAAGGAACTTAATGGCTTGCCTAAAAACCCTAGGGAAAAAAAGATGCAGACACACCAAAGAGGAGAAGACAGCTGGAAATAATCAAACTCAGGGCTGAAATCAATCATTTAGAAACACATAAAACAATTCAAAGCATCAATGAAACCAAGAGCTGATTCTTTGAGAAAATCAAAAATATAGACAAACCCTTAGCTAAACTAACTAAAAGGCAGAGAGACACTATCCAAATCAACAAAATCAGAAACAAAAAGGGGATATAACCACAGACAATGAAGCAATTCAAACAATAATTAGGTCTTACTTTAAAAGCCTTTATGCCACAAAATTTGAAAATGTAGAAGACATGGACAATTTTCTCAAACGATTCCACATACCAAAGCTGAATCAAGACTAGGTAAATCAATTGAATAGTCCTATATCCCCTAAGGAAATAGAAGCTGTCATCAAAAGTCTCCCATGCAAAAAAAGCCCAGGGCCAGATGATTTCAGTGCAAAATTCTACCAGGCCTTCAAAGAGAGCTAACACCAATACTCTTCAAACTATTCCACAAAAGAGAAACAGAAGGAACACTACCAAACCCATTCTATGAAGCCACACTCATTTTGATACCTAAATCTCACAAAGACCCAACAAAGAAAGAGAATTTCAGGCCAATATCCCTCATCAACATCGATGCAAAAATACTCAACAAAATACTTGCAAACCGAATCCAAGAATACATCAAAGATATCATCCACTACGACTGAGTAGGCTCCATCCCAGGCATTCAGGGGTGGTTCAATATGCAGAAGTCCATCACTGTGATCCTCCAGATAAACAAACTGAAGGAGAAAAAAACCACATGATAATCTCCTTAGATGCTGAAAAGGCATTTGACAAAACCCAACATCCATTCATGTTTAAAGTCTTTCAGAGATCAGGGATACAAGGCACATACCTGAACATAGTAAAGGCAATGTACAGCAAGCCTATAGCCAATATCAAACTCAATGGAGAGAAACCTAAAACAATCCCACTAAAATCAGGCATAAGGCAAGGCTGCACAGTCTCTCTATATCTCTTCAACATTGTTCTTGAAGTCCTTGCTAGAGCAATAAGACAATTAAAGGAGATCAAGGGGATACAAATTGGAAAGGAAGAAGTCAAAGTATCACTATTTGCAGATGATATGATAATATACCTGAGTTACCCCAAAAATTCTACCAGGGAACTCCTACAGCTGATTAACATTTTCAGGAAAGTGGCACGATACAAAATTAACTAAAAAAAAAAAAAATCCGTAGACCTCCTATATACAAAAGACAGAAGGGCCGAGAAAGAAATTAGTGAAACAAAACCCTTCACAATAGCCACAAAGGACAGAAAGTACCTTGGTGTGAATCCAACCAAGCAAGTCAAAGACTTGTATGAAAAAAATTTCCAGTCTCTGAAGAAAGAAAGAATCTCTGAAGAAGATATGAGAAGATGGAAAGATCTCCCATGCTCATGGCTTGGCAGGATTATCATAGTAAAAATGGCCATCTTACCAAAAGCAATCTGCAGATTCAATGCAATTCCTATCAAATTACCTTCACGATTCTTAACAGACATTTAAAGAAAAATTCTCACCCTCATATGGAACAAGAAACCCAGAATTGCTAAAACAATTCTCTATAGTAAAAGATCTTCAGGAGGTATCTCCATCCCTGATCTCAAGCTGTACTATAGAACAACAGTAATAAAACTGCATGGTACTGTCAGAGAAACAGACTGGTGTATCATTGGAATCAAATAGAAGAATAGAAGATCCTGATATAAATCCACACACTTGTGGACACCTGATGTTTGACGAAGATGCCAAAACCATTCAATGGAAAAAAGACAGCATCTTCAACAAATGGTGCTGGTCTAACTGGATGTCTACATGCAGAAAAATGAAAATAGATCCATATTTATCACCCTGCACAAAACTAAACTCCAAGTGGATCGAAGATCTCAACATAAAAGCAGACACACTAAACCTGTTAGAAGAAAAAGTGGGGAAGAGCCTTGAACTCATTGGCACAGGAGACAACTTCCTAAACAGAACACCAACAGCACAGGCTCTAAGAGCAACAATCAATAAATGGGACCTCATGAAACTGAAAAGCTTCTGTAAATCAAAGGACACCGTCATCAAAACAAAATGACTGGCTACAGATTGGGAAAGAATCTTCACCAACCCTATATCTGACAGAGGACTAACATCCAGTATATATAAAGAACTCAAGAATTTAAACAGCAACAAGTTAAGTAATTCAATTAAAAAATGGAGTACAGAGTTATACAGAGAATTCTTAATAGAGGAATATAGAATGGCAAAGAAACACTTAAAGAAATGTTCAGTGTCCTTAGTCATAAAGGAAATGCAAATCAAAACGACCCTAAGTTTTCACCTTACAACCATCAGAATGGCTAGATCAAAAACTCAAGTGACACCACATGCTGGAGAAGTTGTGCAGAAAGGGGAACTCTCCTCCACTGCTGGTGGGAATGTAAACTTGTACAACCACTCTGGAAATCAGTGTACCGCTTCCTCATACAACTAGGAATAGAGCTTCCTCAAGATCCAGCTATACCACTCCTAGGCATTTACCCAAAAGAGGCTCAAGTACACAACAAGGACATTTGCTCAACCATGTTTGTAGCAGCTATATTTGTAATCACCAGAAGTTGGAAACAGCCCAGATGCCCCTCAGTGGAGGAATGGATACAGAAATTGTGGTACATCTACAGAATGAAATATTACTCAACAATAAAAAATAAGGAAATCATGACATTTGCAGATAAATGGTGGGATCTGGAAAAGATTATCCTGCGTAAGCTATCCCAGAAAAAGAAAGACGCATATGGTATATACTCACTCATGTAGACATATAATATAGGATACACCTACTAAATTCTGTATACCTAAAGAAACTAATCAAGAAGGAGGATTCTTGCTAAAATGCTCAATCCCTATCCAGAAAGGCAAAGAAAATGGACCTGAGAAGAAGGAGAAAAGAGGGAACAAGACAGGAGCCTGACACAGACGACCTCTGAATGCTCTGCCCTGCAGACTATCAATGTGGATGCTGAGACTTATGGCCACCCATTGGACAGAGTGTAGGAAATCTTATGAAAGAAGTGGGAAACAGTAAGATCTGGAGAGGACAGGAACTCCACAAGGAGAGCAACAGAACAAATAAATCTGAGCACAGGGGTCCTGAGACTCATACTCCAACCAAGGACCATGCATGGAGATAACCTAAGAGTCCTGCACAGATGTAGCCCATGGCAGTTCAGTATCCAAGTACGTGTCCTAGTAATGGGAACAGGGACTGTCTCTGACGTGACCTGATTGGCCTGCTCTTTAATCACCTTTACCTGAAGGGGGAGCAGCATTACCAGGCCACAGAAGAAGACAAGGCAGTCACTCCTGATGAGACCTGATAGACTAGAATCAGAAGTAAGGAAAGGAAGACCTCCCCTATCAATGGACTTGGGGAGGGGCATGCATGCAGGGGGAGGAACGAAGGGATTGGTATGGGAGTTAACTGCAGGGGGATGCAAAGTGAATAAAGTTTAATTAATAAAAAATTAAAAATAAATAAATAAAAGAGCAAAAAATTTATTTATTTATTTATTTATTTATTTATTCATTTATTTATTACAATTTATTCATTTTGTATCTTGCTGTAGTCTGCTTCCTCATCTCCTCACAGTCCAACTCTCCCTCCCTCTTCTCCCCTATGCCATTTCCCCAGTCCACTGATTGGGGAAGTCCTCCTCTACTATCTGACCCTAGCCTATCATGTCTAATCAGGACTGGCTGCATCATCATCCTCTGTGGCCTGGCAAGGCTGCACCTCCCTGGGGGAAGTGATCAAAGAGCTGGCTACTGAGATCATGTCAGAGACAGATCCTGCCCCCTTTACTAGGAAACCTTCTTGGAAATGAGCTGCCTATGGGCTTCCTCTGAGCAAGATGTTTAGGTCCACAATGCCCTTGGTGGAGTATTGGTCTCTGCAAGTCCCCCTGGGCCCAGGATTTTTGTCTCTGTTGTTTTCCTGATGGAGCTCCTGTCCCCTTAGGGTCTTTCTATCTCGCTTTTCTTCCATAAGGTTTCCTGCATTCTGCCCAAACTTTGGCTATGAATCTCAGTATCTCCTTTGAAACCCTGATGGGTAGAGTCTTTCAGTGGCCTCCTGTGGAAGGCTCCTGTCCTATTCCTTGTCTTCTACTTCCAATGTCTATCCTGTTTGTCCTTCTGAGTGAGGTTTTAGCATCTTTCCTAGGGTCTTCTTTGTTGTTTAGCTTCTTTAGGACTATAGATTTTTAGTATGTTTATCCTATATTACATGGCTAATATCCAGCTATAAGTGAGTACATGCCATATGTGTAGTCATACTTCTGGGATACCTCACTCAGGATGATCTTTTCTAGTTCCCACCATTTTCCTGTACATTTCATGATTTCCTTGTTTTTAATAGCTGAGTAGTATTTCATTGTGTAGATGTACCACAATTTCTGAATCCATTCTTCAGATATGTAGGTTGTTTGCAGATTCAACCTATTATGACTAACGTTGTTATAAGCATAGTTGAACAAATGTCCTTGTTGTGTGGTTGAGCATCTCTCAGACATTTGCCCAGGAGTGGTATTGCTGTATCTGAAGGTAGCACTATTCCCAATTGTCTGAGACAGTGCCAGATTGATTTCCAAAGCAGTTGTACAAGGTTACATTCCTAGTAGCAATGGAGGAGGATTCCCCTTTCTCCACAACCTCTACATCATGTGTCATCCCTTGAATTTTTGATCTTAGCCACTCTGATGAGTGTGAGGTGGAATTTCTGGGTCATTTTGATTTGCATTTCTCAAATGACAAAGGACATTGAATATTTCTTTAAGTGTTTCTCTACCATTCAACATTCCATTGTTAAGAATTGTCTGCTTAGCTCTGTACTCCATTTTTTTAAAAAATTTTTTATTAATTACATTTTATTCATTTTGTATCCCCCCATAAGCCCCTCCCTCCTCCCCTCCCGATCACACCCTCCCTCCCCTTTCTGAAATGCATGTCACTCCCCAAGTCCACTGATAGGGGAGGTTCTCCTCTTCTTTCTGATCTTAGTCTATCAGTTCTCATGAAAAGTGGCTGCATTGTCCTCTACTGTGGCCTGGTAAGGCTGCTCCCCCTCAGGGGGAAGTGATCAACGAGCAGGCCAATCAGATTATGTCAGAGGCCGTCCCTTTTCCCATTACTATGGAACCCACTTGGACACTGAACTGCCATGGGCTACACCTGTGCAGGGGTTCCAGGTCATCTCCATGAATAGTCCTTGGTTGGAGTATGATTTTCTGGGAAGTTCCCTGTGTTCAAATTATCTTGTTCTGTTGCTCTACTTGTGGAGTTCCTGTCCCCTCCAGCTCTTACTATTTCCCACTTCTTACATAAAATTCCATTCACTCTGCCCATCAGTTGGCCATCAGGCTCAGCATCTGCATTGACAGTCTATACTGCAGAAGCTTTCAGAGGCCCTTTGTGGCAGGTTTCAAGGTTGTTTCCTGTTTACTTCTGGCTTTCAGAGACCCTCTGTAGCAGGTTCCGAGGTTGTTTCCTATTTTCTTTTTCTTCTGATGTCCATCCTCTTTGCCTTTCAGGATAGGGATTGAACATTTTAGTTAGGGTCCTCTCTTTTGCTTAGTTTGTTTAGATGTACAGATTTTAGTGGGTTAATTTATATTGTATGTTTATATGAGTGAGTATATACCATGCATGTCTTTTTGCTTCTGGGACAACTCACTCAGGATGATCCTTTCCAGGTCCTACCATTTACCTGCAAATTTCATGATTTCCTTATTTTTCATTGCTGAGTAATATTCTATTGTATAGATGTACCACCGTTTCTGCATCCATTCTTCAGTTGAGGGGCATCTGGGTTGTTTCCAGCTTCTGGCTATTACAAATAAAGCTGCTACAAACATGGTTGAGCAAATGTCCTTTTTGTGTACTTGTGCCTCTTTTGGGTATATGCCTAGGAGTGGTATGGCTGGATCTTGAGGAAGCGCTATTCCTAGTTGTCTGAGAAAGCGCCAGATTGATTTCCAGAGTGGTTGTACCAGTTTACATTCCCACCAGCAGTGGAGAAGGGTTCCCCTTTCTCCACAACCTCTCCAGCATGTGTTGTCCCTTGAGTTTTTCATCTTGGCCATTCTGATGGGTGTAAGGTGAAATCTCAGGGTTGTTTTGATTTGCATTTCCCTAATGGCTAATGAGGTTGAGCATTTCTTTAAGTGCTTCTCTGCCATTCGATATTCCTCTGCAGAGAATTCTCTCTTTAGCTCTGTTCCCCATTTTTTAAGTGGATTACTTGGTTTGTTGCTTTTCAGCTTGTTTAGTTCTTTATATATATTGGATATGAGTCCTCTGTCAGATAAAGGGTTGGTGATGATTCTTTCTCAATCTGTAGGCAGTCGCTTTGTTTTGATGATGGTGTCCTTTGCTTTACAGAACATTTTCAATTTCATGAGGTCCCATTTATTGATTGTTGCTCTTAGAGCCTGTGCTGTTGGTGTTCTGTTCAGGAAGTTTTCTCCTGTACCAATGAGTTCTAGGGTATTCCCCACTTTTTTTTCTAGCTGATTTAATGTGTCTGGTTTTATGTTGAGGTCTTTGATCCACTTGGACTTAAATTTTGTGCAGGGTGATAAGTAGTACTGGAGAGATCAGGGATACAAGGCACATATCTAAACATAGTAAAGGCGATATACAGCAAGCCTATAGCCAACATCAAACTGAACGGAGAGAAACTTAAAGCAATCCCACTGAAATCAGGGACAAGACAAGGCTGCCCACTCTCTCCATATCTCTTCAACATAGTGCTGGAAGTCCTTGCTAGAGCAATAAGACAGTCGAAGGAGATCAAGGGGATACAGATGGGAAAGGAAGAAGTCAAATTATCACTATTTGCAGATGATATGATAGTATATATGAGTGACCCCAAAAACTCTACCAGGGAACTCCTACAGCTGATAAACACCTTCATCAAAGTGGCCGGATACAAAATTAACTCAAAAAAACAGTAGCACTCCTGTATACAAAAGACAAAAGGGCTGAGAAAGAAATTAGAGAAACAACACCATTCACAATAGCCACAAATGACATAAAGTACCTTGGTGTAACCCTAACCAAACAAGTCAAAGACTTGTATGAAAAAAATTTCAAGTCTCTGAAGAAAGAATTAGAGGAAGATATGAGAAGATGGAAAGATTTCCCATGCTCCTGGCTTGGCAGGATTAATATAGTAAAAATGGCCATCTTACCAAAAGCAATCTACAGATTTAATGCAATTCCCATCAAATTGCCAACACAATTCTTTACAGACCTGGAAAGAAAAATTCTCAACTTCGTATGGAATAACAAGAAGCCGAGAATTGCTAAAACAATCCTCTACAATAAAAGATCTTCTGGAGTTATCTCCATCCCTGATCTCAAGCTGTACTATAGAGCAACAGTTTTACAAACTGCATGGTACTGTCATAGAAACAGAATGGTAGATCAATGGAATCGAACAGAAGACCCAGAAATAAACCCACACACTTACGGAAACCTGATTTTTGACAAAGATGCCAAAACCATACAATGGAAAAAAGATAGCATCTTCAACAAATGGAGCTGGTCCAACTGGATGTCTACATGTAGAAAAATGTACTCCATTTTTTAAATTGGATTACTTGGTTTGTTGGTGTTTAACTTATTGAGTTCTTTATATATTCTGGATATAAGTCCTCTGTCAGATGTAGGGTTGGTGAAGATCTTTTCCCAGTCTGTAGGCTGTTGTTTTTTTCTGTTGACAGTGTTCTCTGCTTTACAGAATGTTGGTATAATGTTCTTTTAAAATGTATACACCTTACCCTTGTTCATTCAAATGCTGATTTCTCCCCCTGACTCTGGTTTCAATCCAGATATTGCATTGTGATACTCATTCTAAGCATCCTGTCTCAACTCTTGTGTAAAAAGGACAAAATAAAGTAACAAGACACTATGTTGAGCAGGGAGGAGCCAGAGGACAGGAAATGAGTGGGAGGAGAAGGGGTGAGAGGAGAGCTAGGAGAGAGAGCTGGAGGAGAGATTTTGGAACTACATGGAGAGATAGACTGGACCTAAGATATCACTAAAAGCAAGTATAATGTGGGAAATACAAATGTTAGGAAACTATGAGGGCTTGAAGGTTTGGGATGGAGTAGCTATTGCCCAGCATTGTGTTCTAGGTTAACTAAATAAACCCAGTCTTTCTTGGTGATTTGGTTATACAGCTGCTTAGGACTAACGACAGCACTACCAGAAGATAAACAGTAAATATTAATTACTGCTTACAACAACAGAAGCTTTTAAGTTTCATGAGGTCCCATTTATTGATTATTGCTCTGAGAGCCTGTCCTGTTGGTGTTCAATTCAGAAAGTTGTCTCCTGTCCCAATGAGGTCAAGGCTCTTCCCCAATTTTTCTTCTAACAGATTTAGTGTGTCTGGTTTTAGGTTGAGGTCTTTGATCCACTTGGACTTTAGTTTTGTGCAGGGTGATAAATATGGGTGTATTTGTATTTTTCTAGATGTAGACATCCAGTTAGACAAGCACCATTTGTTGAAGATGCTATCGTTTTTTTCCATTGTATGGTTTTGGCTTCTTGTAAAAAATTAAGTTTCTGTAAGTGTGTTGGTTTATTTCTGGGTTTTCAATTCTATTTCTTGGATCCACTGTTCTGTTTCTATGGCAATACAATGCAGTTTTTATTACTGTTGCTCTGTAGTACAGCTTGAGATCAGGAATGGAGATACCTCCAGAACGTTTTTATTGTAGAGGGTTCTTTCAGGTATTCTGTTTTTGTTTGTTTTGTTTTGTTTTTTCATATGAAGTTGAGAATTAATCTTTCAAGGTCCGTAAAGAATTGTATTAGTATTTTTTCTTTTTTAAACTTTTTTATTTTTTATTAATTACACTTTATTCATTTTGTATCCCCCGATAAGCCCCTCCCTCCTCCCCTCCTGATCCCACCCTCCCTCCCCTTTCTGCATGCATGCCCCTCCCCAAGTCCACTTATAGGGGAGGTTCTCTTCTCCTTTCTGATCTTAGTCTATCAGTTCTCATCAGAAGTGGCTGCATTGTCCTCTTCTGTGGCCTCGTAGGGCTGCTCCCCCCTCAGGGAGAGGTGATCAAAGAGCAGGCCAATCAGATTATGTCAGAGGCAGTCCCTCTTCCCATTACTAGGTAACCCACTTGGACACTGACCTGCCATGGGCTATATCTGTGCAGGGGTTCTAGGTTATCTCCAGGAATAGTCCTTGGTTGGAGTATGAGTCTCTGGAAAGTTCCCTGTGTTCAAATTATCTTGTTCTGTTGCTCTCCTTGTGGAGTTCCTGTCCTCTCCAGCTCTTACTATTTCCCACTACTTACATAAAATTCCATTCACTCTGCCCGACAGTTGGCCATCAGGCTCAGCATCTGCTTTGATAGTCTGCAGGGCAGAGGCTTTCAGAGGCCCTCTGTAGCAGGTTTCTAGGTTGTTTCCTGTTTTCTTCTTTTTCTGATATCCATCCTCTTTGCCTTTCAGGTGGGGATTGAACATTTTAGTTAGGGTCCTCTCTCTTGCTTGGTTTCTTTAGATGTATAGATTTTAGTGGGTTTGTCCTATGTTGTATGTATATATGAGTGAGTATATACCGTGTGTGTCTTTTTGCTTGTGGGACAACTCACTCAGGATGATCCTTTCCAGGTCCCACCATTTACCTGCAAATTTCATGATTTCCTTATTTTTCATTGCTCAGTAATATTCCATTGTATAGATGTACCACAATTTCTGTATCCATTCTTCAGTTGAGGGGCATCTGGGTTGTTTCCAGCTTCTGGCTATTACAAATAAAGCTGCTACAATCATGGTTGAGCAAATGTCCTTTTTGTGTACTTGAGCCTCTTTTGGATATATGCCTAGGAGTGGTATGGCTGGATCTTGAGGAAGCGCTATTCCTAGTTGTCTGAGAAAGCGCCAGATTGATTTCCAGAGTGGTTGTACAAGTTTACATTCCCACCAGCATTGGAGAAAGCTTCCCTTTTCTCCACAACCTCTCCAGCATGTGTTGTCACTTGAATTTTTGATCTTGGCCATTCTGATGGGTGTAAGGTGAAATCTCAGGGTTGTTTTGATTTGCATTTCCCTAATGGCTAATGAGGTTGAGCATTTCTTTAAGTGCTTTTCTGCCATTCAATATTGCTCTATTGAGAATTCTCTGTTTAGCTCTGTTCCCCATTTTTTAAGTGGATTACTTGGTTTGCTGCTTTTCAGCTTCTTTAGTTTTTTATATATATACTGGATATGAGTCCTCTGTCAGATAAAGGGTTGGTGCTGATTCTTTCCCAATCTGTAGGCAGTCGTTTTGTTTTGATGACTGTGTCCTTTGCTTTACAGAAGCTTTTCAGTTGCATGAGGTCCCATTTATTGATTGTTGCTCTTAGAGCCTGCGGTGTTGGTGTTCTGCTCAGGAAGTTTTCTCCTGTACCAATTAGTTCTAGGGTATTCCCCACTTTTTTTTCTAGCTGATTTAATGTGTCTGGTTTTATGTTGAGGTCTTTGATCCACTTGGACTTCAGTTTTGTGCAGGGTGATAAGTATGGATCTATTTTCATTTTTCTACATGTAGACATCCAGTTGGACCAGCACCTTTTGTTGAAGATGCTATCTTTTTTCCATTGTATGGTTTTGGCATCTTTGTCAAAGATCAGGTGTCCATAAGTGTGTGGGTTTATTTCTGGGTGTTCTGTTCGGTTCCATTGATCCACCATTCTGTTTCTATGACAGTACCATGCAGTTTGTAAAACTGTTGCTCTATAGTACAACTTAAGATCAGGGATGGAGATACCTCCAGAAGATCTTTTATTGTAGAGGATTGTTTTAGCAATTCTGGGTTTCTTGTTATTCCATATGAAGGTGAGAATTTTTCTTTCCAGGTCTGTAAAGAATTGTGTTGGCAATTTGATGGGAATTGCATTTAATATGTAGATTGCTTTTGGCAAGATGGCCATTTTTACTACCTTAATCCTGCCAAGCCATGAGCATGGGATATCTTTCCATCTTCTCATATCTTCTTCTAATTCTTTCTTCAGAGACTTGAAATTTTTTTCATACAAATCTTTGACTTGCTTGGTTAGGGTTACTCTGAGGTACCTTATGTCATTTGTGGCTATTGTGAAGGGTGTTTTTTCCCTAATTTCTTTCTCCGCCCTTTTGTCTTTTGTATACAGGAGTGCTACTGATTTTTTTGAGTTAATTTTGTATCCGGCCACTTTGATGAAGGTGTTTATCAGCTCTAGGAGTTCCCTGGTGGAATTTTTTGAGGTCACTCATGTATACTATCATATCGTCTGCAAATAGTGAAAATTTGACTTCTTCTTTTCCAATCTGTATCCCCTTGATCTCCTTCAACTGTCTTATTGCTCTAGCAAGGACTTCCAGCACTATGTTGAAGAGATATGGGGAGAGTGGGCAGCCTTGTCTTGTCCCTGATTTTAGTGGGATTGCATTAAGTTTCTCTCTGTTCAGTTTGATGTTGGCTATAGGCTTGCTGTATATCGCCTTTACTATGTTTAGATATGTGCCTTGTATCCCTGATCTCTCCAATACTTTAAACATGAATGGATGTTGGATTTTGTCAAATGCTTTTTCAGCATCATGTGGTTTTTTTCTTTCAGTTTGTTAATATGGTGGATCACATTGATGGATTTCCGTATATTGAACCACCCCTGCATACCTGGGATGAAGTCTACTTGGTCATAGTGGATAATATCTTTGATGTGTTCTTGGATTTGGTTTGAAAGTATTTTGTTAAGTATTTTTGCATCAATGTTCATAAGGGAGATTGGCCTGAAATTCTCTTTCTTTGTTGGGTCTTTGTGAGGTTTAGGTACCAAGGTGACTGTGGCTTTATAGAATGAGTTTGGTAATGTTCCTTCTGTTTCTATTTTGTGGAATAGTTTGAAGAGAATTGGTGTTAGCTCTTTTTTGAAGGTCTGGTAGAATTCTGTGCTGAAGCCATCTGGTCCTGGGCTTTTTTTGGATGGGAGACTTTTGATGACTGCTTCTATTTCTTTGGGGGATATAGGACTATTTAGTTGATTTACCTGGTCCTGGTTCAGTTTTGGTAAGTCAAATCGATCAAGAAAAATGTCCATTTCATTTAGATTGTCAAATTTTGTAGCATATAGACTTTTGAAGTAAGTCCTAATTATTGTTTGGATTTCCTCAGTGTCTGTAGTTATGTCCCCCTTTTCATTTCTGATTTTGTTGATTTGGGTGGTGTCTCTCTGCCTTTCAGTTAGCTTGGCTAAGGGTTTGTCGATCTTGTTGATTTTCTCAAAGAACCAGCTCTTGGTTTCATTGATTCTTTGAATTGTTTTATTTGTTTCCAATTGATTGATTTCAGCCCTGAGTTTGATTATTTCCATCTGTCTACTCCTTCTTGGTGTGTCTGCTTCTTCTTTTTCTAGGGTTTTTAAGTGAACAATTAAGTTGCTTGAATGAGCTGTCTCAAATTTCTTCTTGAAGGCACTTAGTGCTATGAACTTTCCTCTTAGCACTGCTTTCATTGTGTCCCACAAGTTTGGGTATGCTGTGTCTTCATTTTCATTGATTTCTAGAAAGACTTTAATTTCTATATTTATTTCTTCCCTGACCCAGCTGTCATTTAGTAACAAGTTGTTCAGTTTCCATGTGTGTGTAGGCTTTTTGCTATTTCTGTTATTGTTGAGGTCCAGCTTTATTCCATGGTGATCAGACAAGATACAAGGGATTATTTCAGTCTTCTTGTATCTGTTGAGGCTTGCTTTGTGACCAACTATATGGTCTATTTTGGAGAAGGTTCCATGAGGTGCTGAGAAGAAGGTAAATTCTTTTGTGTTTGGGTGTAAAGTTCTGTAAATGTCTTCGGTCCATTTGATTCATGACCTCTGTCAGAGACATTGTTTCTTTGTTTAATTTCTATTTTGTTTACCTGCCCTTTGTTGAGAGTGGGGTGTTGATGTCTCCCACTATTAATGTGTGGGGATCTATATGTGGTTTAAATTTTATCAATGTTTCTTTAACAAATGTGTGTGCTCTTATATTTGGGGCATAGATGTTCAGGATTGTGATGTCTTCCTGGTGGAATTTTCCTTTGATGAGTATGAAGTGTCCTTCCCCATCTCTTTTCATTAATTTTGGCTGAAAGTCTATTTTATCAGATATTAGAATGGCTACTCCTGTTTGCTTCTTGGGTCCGTTTGCTTGGAAAGTCGTCTTCCAACCCTTTACCCTCAGGTAATGTCTATCTTTGTGTCTTAGGTGTGTTTCTTGTATGCAACTGAAGAGCTTAAGATAGCCTGAATATAACTCCATTTTAAAATAAAGATCTTGACTGGGAATTGAATTCAGGTACCAGGAAATATCACAGAGTGTACACCTGGCAGAAAACAAAGTTAACTCTCCTAGCAACAGCCTCCAGGAAATATAACAGAATAAATGCTTTATAGAAAATAGAGACAAACTCCCTGGCAATAATCAATGGGAATCGGTTGAGAACCGGGTGTAAAAATTCTCCCCAATGTTTCAGATATGGTTTAGAAAAATAGCCATTGTGATTATATGCCTTAGCCATTGTGATTATGTGCCTTAGAAAAGGTCACCCCGCCCTGCTAAACTTCACCCAATTCTGTAACACCAAGGCTTGTGCCCCCCTGCTTGCTGCCATGGAAACCCCCGGCTCACAGACTTTCCCTTTAAAAATCCTGTTCACTCAGAGCTTGGGGTCCCACTTCTCTACTGCTGCGCCAGTGAGACTTGGGTCCCGAGTTCGATCGCTCTCGTAATAAAGCTCTCTTGCAATTGCATCGAGTCATCTCCTGGTGGTCTCTGAGGGTCCCGTGAACCTGGCATAACACAACAGATTGCTGGGTTTTGTTTATGTATCCATTCTGTTAATCTGTGTCTTTTTATTGGAGAGTTGAGTCTATTGATGTTGAGAGAGATTAATGACCAGTGGCTGTTAGATCCCTTGATTTTGATGTTGACTGTGGTCATCAGGTTGTGTGCTTGGTTGCTTTTTGTTTTACTTTAGTAAGGTCAATTATTTCCTGTGTTTTCTTGAAAGAAGCTAATTTTGTGGGGTTGTATTTTCCCTTCCAGTGTCTTCTGTAATGCTGGATTTGTTTGTAGGTATTGTTGAAATTTGTTTTTGTCATTGAATATCTTGTTTTCTGCATCTATGAGGACTGAGAGTTTTGTGGGGTATAGAGTTTTGCCTGGGCTGACATCTGTGTTCTCTTATGGTCTGCATGATATCCGTCCAGGCCCTTCTGGCTTTTATAGTCTCTGTTGAAAAGTCAGGTGTGATTCTAATGGGTTTGCCATTATATGTTACTTGGCCTTTTTCCCTTGCAGCTTTTAGTATTTTTTCTTTGTTCTGTATACTTACAGTTTTGATTATTATGTGGCGGGAGGATTTTCTTTTCTGGTCAAATTTGTTGGGTGTTCTGTAGGCCTCATGTATTCTTATTGGCCTCTCCTTTAAGTTGGGGAAATTTTCTTCAATGATTTTGTTGAAAATATTTTCTGGGCCTTGGAGAAGGGAGTCTTCTTTTTCCTCTATACCTATTATTCTTAGGTTTTGTCTTTTCATACTGTCTTGTTTTTCTTGGACAGTCTGTGTCAGGAATTTTTTGGATTTAACATTTTTTTTGACAGATACATCGATTTCTTCCACTGTATCTTCTACACCTGAGATTCTTTCTTCCATCTCTTGTAGTCTGTTGGTTATGCTTACCTCTATAGTTCCTGTTTTCTTCCCTAGATTCTTCCTCTCCTTTATTTCCTCCATTTGTGTTTTCTTTAATTTTTCCAATTCTATCTTCAGGTCTTGAGTTGTCCTGTTTACTTCCTTCACCTGTCTGATTGTACTTTCCTGTTTTTCTTTTAGTTCCTTCAACTCTGTTTCTTTTATTTCATTCAGTGCTTTAAGCATTTCCTTTCTAAAGGCCATAAACTGTTTGGCTGCAGCTTCCTCTATTTCTTTACAGATGGCAATATTCTGTTTGAGTTTATCTTCCTCTATGTCTTTACGTATCTTATTTGTTTCCTCTGTTATCATCTTCATGATCATAGTTGTTAGGTCATCTTCTTGGATTTCAGTTATGCTTGGGTGTCCAGGGTTACTTGCCCCTGGGTAACTGGGTTCTGGAGATGCCATATTGCTCTGTCTTTTGTTGCTTGAGCTTTTACACTGGCCTCTACCCATTGTGCTATCTTAGGTGTTTGGGGTTATTTTCTGGTGGTTCCTGGGGATCCTGTGGTGGAAAGAATCCCCTTTGCAGAAAGCTGGTTTTTCCTGAAGGATGTCTTCTCAGCTTTTTGGGTATAGTCCCTGGATGGCTGGCTTTTTTTTCAGGAGTTGCTGCTGCACACCTCAGGGATAGAGACCTGAGTGGTAACTGTGGTCTTTGTTAGTCAAGAGGGTTCTCCTCTCACCCAGGGAAGTCTTGAGGATAGCTGCCCTGTTTCTGTGTTTCTTGCTGTAAATTCAATGATCAGCTGCTGTGACCCAGTTGGACTTCTGGTGCGCAGCAACTGTTTGTGCCTGTGTCTGGAGCACAGCTGTGTGATGTTGGCTCAGCCCCGCCGGTCTGTTAGTCTTTTTCCAGGGAAGGATTGGGTGATTTAAGTCAGTACAGTATCCTTCCTTCCCTGTGGATTCTCTGGAGACAGGGACTCTCAGTCTCTTTTTTTACCCTGGTGCACACTGCTCAGCCCCGCCAGCTGGCTGGTCGCAGAAACTGCCTGTGTCTGGAGCACAGCTGAGTGATGGTGGCTCAGTCTCCGCCAGCTGTCTGGTGTGCAGAAACTGCCTGTGTCTGCCTTTCCAGCCTTTGGGAGCCTAGGTGTCTGCCTAAACTGGGTAATTTTCCCAAGACCTTTTCGGGGTGGGGGTGTCGGCTGAGTGCTCTGAGATCAGACCAGCCATTTCCCTCCCTGTGTGTTTGCACTGGACAGTGAAACTCATTCGCTGGTGCCCTGGTGCCCACAGTTCTATCTCAGGCAGTGAATCAGGTGCGCAGGCAGGCAGGGCTCTGTGCCGGAGCCTGGATCCCCTGTTCTGGCTCCGGGCTGGCTCCTGGTAAGCCCGTGGAACCCGAATCTTTTCCAGGGGATATCTGGGTGGCCTAAGGTCGGTCCCAATCATTTCCTGTACCGTGGGGTTATCTCTCGACTGAAAATTCAAGTCTCTGATAGTGTGGTGCACACGGTTCAGTCTGGGACCGTGACCAGAGACACTGGCTTGTGGCTCTGGGCTGGGGCTGGGGCTGGTGGCCAGCAGCCAAGCGTCTGGTGGAACCGGGATCTCTTCTGCGGTTTAGCAGGGTGAGTTAAAAGCTGATTGAATCCCCCACCGTGGGGTATCCTCTCCCCTGGGAAACACAATGACTGTGTTTTATGGCTGCGAGTTCTGATTGCTGGTCACTGTGCTGATCCTGCTGCTGCTGCTCAGAATGAGAGTCCTCCCGGCACCGCCATCTTACCCCGCCTCCATATTAGTATTTTGATGGGGATTGCATTAAATCTGTAGATTGCTTTTGGCAGGATGGCCATTTTCACTATGTTAATCCTCCCAATCCATGAGATGGAGAGCTTTCCATCTTTTGATATCTTCTTCAATTTCAGACACTTGAAGTTATTTTTTCTTTTTTTAAAATTTTTATTAATTACAATTTATTCACTTTGTATCCTTCCATAAACCTTTCCCTCCTCCCCTCCTAATCCCACTTTCCCTCCCCCTTCTCCACGCATGCCCCTTCCCATGTCCACTGATAGGGGAGGTCCTCCTCTCCTCCCTTCTGATCCTAGCCTATCAGATCTCAACAGGAGTGGCTGCATTGTCTTCCTCTGTGGCCTGGTAAGGCTGCATCCCTCTCATGGGGAGGTGATCAAAGAGCCAGCCACTGAGTTCATGTCAGAGGCAGTCCCTGTTCCCATTACTATGGAACCCACTTGGACACTGAACTGCCATGGGCCACATCTGTGCGGATGATATCTTTCATGTTTACTTGGATTCGGTTTGCGAACATTTTATTTAGTATTTTTGCATCAATGTTCATGAGGGAGACTGACTTGAAATTCTCTTTCTTTGTTTTGTCTTTGTAAGGTTTCGATATCAAGGTGACTGTGGCTTCATAGAATGAGTTTGGTAATGTTCCTTCTGTTTTTATTTTGTGGAATAGTTTGAAGAGTATTGGTGTTAGCTCTTCTGTGAAAGTCTGGTAGAATTCTTTGTTGAAACTATCTGGCCTTGGGCCTTTTTTTTTTTGGATGGGAGACTTTTAATGACAGCTTCTATTTCCTTTGGGGATATAGGACTATTAAATTTATTTACCTGTTCTTGATTGAGCTTTGGCTAGTGGAATATATGAATAAAATTGTCCATTTCATTTAGATTTTCAAATTTTGTGGCATATAGGCTTTTGAAGTAAGTCCTAATGATTGTTTAGTCTTCCCAAGTGTCTGTGGTTATATCTCCCCTTTCATTTCTGATTTTGTTGATTTGGATAGCGTCTTTCTGCCTTTTAGTTAGTTTGGCTAAGGGTTTGTCTATCTTGTTGAGTTTCTCAAAGAAGCAGCTCTTGGTTTCATTGGTTCCTTGAATTGTTTTATTTGTTTCTAATTAAATGATTTCAACCCTGAGTGATTATTTCTAGCTGCCCATTCCTTTGGGTATGTCTGCTTCTTTTTATTTTTTTTTCCCCTAGGGCTTTCAGGTGAGCCTTTAGGTTGCTTATATGGAATATTTTAAATTTCTTCTTGAAGACACTTAGTGCTATGAATTTTACTCTTTGGACTGTTTTCATGTGTCCCATAAGTTTGGGTATGTTGTGCCTTCATTTTCATTAAATTCTAGGAAGTCTTTGGTTTCTTTCTTTGTTTTTACCCTGACCCAGGTGTCATTATGTAACCAGTTGTTCAGTTTCCATGTCTATATATATATAGGCTCTTTGCTATTTTTGTTGTTGTTGAGGTCCAGCTTTATTCTATGGTGGTAAGATATGATAGTAGGGATTATTTCAATCTTCTTATACCTGTTAAGGCTTGATTTGTGACCAACTATATGGTCTACTTTGGAATAGGTTCCATGAGGTGCTTAAAAGAAGATAAATGCTTTTGTGTTTGGGTAAAAGATTCTGTAAATGTCTGTTATTTGATTCATGATCTCTGTCAGAGTCATTGTTTCTTTGTTTAATTTTTGTTTTGTTGACCTGTCCTTTGTTGAGAGCGGGGTGTTGAAGTCTCCCACTATTAATGTGTGGGGATCTGTATGTGGTTTTAATTTTATTAATGTTTCTTTTACAAATGTTGGTGCTCTTATATTTTGGGCATAGATGTTCAGAATTGTAATGGTTTTTTTGGTGGAATTTTCCTTTGATGATTATGAAATGACCTTCCCTATTTCTTTTGATTAATTTTGGTTGAAAATCTATTTTATTGAGTATTAAAAAGCTATTCCTGCTTGCTTCTTGGGTTCATTTGCTTGGAAAATTGTCTTCCATTCCTTTACTCAGGTAATGTCATTCTTTGTGACTTAGGTGAGTTTCTTGTATGCAACAGATTATTGGATCTTGTTTATGTATCCATTCTGTTAGTCTGTGCCTTTTTATTGGAGAGTTGAGTCCATTGATGTTGAGGGAGATTAATGACCAGTAGTTGTTAGATGCTTTGGTTTTGCTTTTGGTTGTGGTAGTGTTTTTGTGTTTGGGTACTTTTAGTTTTGCTATAGTGAGCTTATTTATTTCCTGTGTTTTCTTGAATGTAGGGTTGCATTTTTCTTCTAGTATCTTCTGTAATGCTGTATTTATGGGTAATTACTGTTTAAATTTGTTTTTCTTCTTTGATATCTTATTTTCTCCATCAGTGATGACAGAGAGTTTTGCTGGGTTTTGTAGCCTGGGCTGACATCTGTGTTCTCTTAGGATCTGTATGATATCTGTCCAGGCCCTGGCTTTCATTGTCTTTGTTGAAAAGTCAGGTGTGATTCTGCTTATATGTTACTTGGCCTTTTTCTCTTGTAGTTTTTAGTATTTTTTCTTTTTTCTATGAACTTACTGTTTGGATTATTATGTGGCAGGAGGATTTTCTTTTCTGGTCTAATTTATTAGGTGTTCTGTAGTCCTCTTGCATTCTTATAGTCCTTTAAGTTGGAGAAATTTTCTTCTGTAATTTTTGTTGAAAATCTTTTCTGGGCCTTGGAGCAGGGAATCTTCCTTTTCCTCTATTTCTATTATTCTTAGGTTTTGTCTTTTCATGTTGTCCTGGATTTCTTGGACAGTCTGTGTCAGGAAATTTTTTAGATTTAGCATTTTCTTTGACTACATCAATTTCTTCCATTGTATCTTCCACACCTAAGATTCTTTCTTCCATCTCTTGTAGTCTATTGGTTATGCTTGCCTCTGTAGTTCCTGTTTTCCTCCCTAAGTTCTCCCTCTCCATGATTTCCTTTGTTTGTGTTTTCTTTAATTTTTCCAATTCTATATTCAGATCTTCGGCCATTTTGTTGATTTTCTTCACCTGTCTGTATTTTCCTGTGTTTCCTTCAATTCTTTCAGCTGTTTGTTTGAACATTACTCTGTTTCTTTCATTTCTTTCAATGATTTAATTATTTCCCATCTAAAGGCTACAAACTGTTTGGCTGTATCTTCTCGTATTTCTTTACAGAAGGCCATAAGCTGTTTGTCTTATCTTCCTCCATTTCTTTATGGATGGCCATAATCTTTTTGACTTTATCTTCCTCTGATTCTTTACGCATTTTATTTGTTTTCTCTATTATCCTCTTCATAAGCATAGATGTAACGTCATCTTCTTGAATATCATTTAGTCTGGGGAGTCCAGGGCTGCTTGACCCTGGGTAATGGGGTTCTGGAGATAACGTATTGTTCTGTCTTTTGTTGGTTGAACTTTTATATTGACCTCTACCCATTGGGATATCTTAGGTGTTGACTGTTCGTTTCTGGTGCCTCCTGGAATCCTGGGGTTTTGAGTAGCCCCTTGGCAGGAAGATGATTTTTCCTGAAGAAAGCCTCCTCAGCTTTTTGGGTTTGATCACTGAATGGCTAGTGTTTCTCAGGAATTGTGATGGCTCACCTCAGGCGTATAGACCTGAGTGGTAATTGTGGTCGTTGTTAGTCAGGAGGAGTCTCCTCTCACCAGGAAAAGTCCTTGAGACAGCTGCCCTCCTGCTGAATTTCTTGCTCTGAATTTAGTGAGCTGCTGCTGTTGTTTTTACACTGTGTTCTAGGCACAGCCCTCTTGAAGAACTTGGAAGCCCTGCAGTTTGGTCAGTTTAGTTAGCGATAACTGGTTGCTCCTTGAAGCATATCTGGAGACTGATCTTGGGTATCTCAGGCTTCTGTAGGTCTGAGGTTGGAACTCTGTGCCCCAGCACCTAAGCGGTAGTCAGTGGCATGTGCAGCTGGAGGTTAGAGTCAGGAGCCTGTGGAGAGCCAGAAACTTTTCCGGAGCGATGTGTTCTGAGGTAGGGCCAGGTGTTTCCCCCACCATGGGGTTTTCTCCCAACACGAAGGCCCAGTCTGTGGTGTTTGGGGTGGCATGTAAAGCTTGCAGGTGCTGGTGGGTGGTGGCTCCAAGCTGGTGACTGGGCAGAAACCTGAGTCATTTTCCTGGGACCTTTCCCATGTGTGCTGGTGTGTGGGGAGTCGGCTGAGTGCTCTAAGCTGTCTCCCTTTCTGTGGGGTTTTCTCCCGACAGGGACTCTCAGTCTCTGGTGCCCTGGGATGGCATGGCACATAGAGCAGGCAGGCACAGTGGTGGCTTCAAGCTGGCGACTGGGTAGCTGCAGGAACCTGGGAACTCCTCCCAAGAACTTGTTCGTGTGTGTGTGTGTGTGTGTGTGTGTGTGTGTGTGTGTGTGTGTTGGGGGTGGATGGGAGGGGTCGGCTGAGTGCTTTAAGCTCGGATGTGCTGTTTCCCTCACCATGGGGTTTCCTCCCTACAGGGAAACCCAGTCTCTGGTGCCCTGGGGCCCACAGTTCTGTCTAGGATGGTGAGTCAGGCATACAGAAGGTATCTGGGCTGGCGGCTGTGTGCCCGCTGGTCCAGGGAACTTTTCCAGGGATTGACCCGAGGTTGGCCCCATTTGCTTCCTTCACTGTGGGGTTTTCTTGTGACTGGTGATCCCAGTCTCTGGTGTTTTGGTGCCCACATTTCAGCCTGAGGAGGTGATCAGGAGATGCAGGAATGTGGCTCTTGGCTGCTGACCGCATGTCTTCTGGGACCTGGGAACTCTTTGGTTTTTTAGATGGGTGACCTGAGAATGGACCTGATTGATTCTCACACTGTGGGGTTTCCTTTCACCTGGGAAGCACAATCGCTGGTGTTTTAGGGTCCAGAGATTAGCCTCTTGGTTGCTGTGTGGACACTGCTCTCCTGCTCCTCAGACACAGTATCCTCTCGATGCTGCCATTTTGGATCTTTCTTTCTGGTATGGTTGAGGACTAGTTTTAGACCATCATTGTCTGATATGATACAAGGGATTATTTCAATCTTCTTCTATTATTTGAGGCTTGCTTTGTGCCCAACTACATGTTCAATTTTGGAGAAGTTTCTGTAGGTGCTGAGAAGATGGTACACTCTTTTTGTTTGGGTGAAAAGTTCTGTAGACATATATTAGATACATTTGATTTATGACCTCTGTACATGTCATTATTTCTTTGTTTAGCTTTGTCTCAATGATCTGTTCATTTGGGAGAGTGGGGTGTTGAAGTCTCCAACAATCAAGGTGCTGGGATCAATGTGTCATTTAAGTTTTATTAATGTTTCTTTGACAAATGTCAGTGCTGTAGTGTTTGGTGCATAGATGTTTAGGATTCTGATATCTTCCTGGTCGATTTTTCCTTTGATGAGAATGAAGTGTCCCTCTCCATCTCTTTTGATTAATTTTGATTGAAGTATATTTTATTAGTAATTAAGATGGCTCATCCTGCTTGCTTCTTGTGTCTGTTTGTTTGGAAAACCTTTTTCCAGCCCTTTACTCTGAGGCAGTGTCTACCTTTGTTGCAGAGTTGTGTTTCTTGAATGTAGCAGAATGTTTCAGGAATCAGTCTGTTAGTCTGTGTCTTTTTATCGGACAGTGGAGACCATTGATGTTGATAGATACTAGTGACCAATGCTTGTTAGTTCCTTTTATTGTAAAGTTGATGGTGATTGTGGGTTTGTGTGCTTGTTTTCTTTGCTGTTTTGTTGTGAAGGTATCTTTATCCTTGTTTTTTTGGGTGTAGTTTATCTCCTTGGTTTGAATTTTCCTGCTCCTATCTTTCTGTAGGCCTGGATTGCTGCATATACATTGTTTAAATGTAGTTTTGTCATGGAGTATTTTGTGTTTTCCATCTATGTTGATTGAAAGTTTTGCTGTATATAGTAGTCTGGTGGCATCTGTGATCTCTAAATGTGTGCATGATATCTGCCAGGTACTTCTGGCATTCATAGTCTCTTTTGAGAATTGTGGTGTGATTCTGATAGGTCTCTCTTTGTACATTACTTGAACTTTTTCTCTTGCCACTACTATATTTTTTTTCTTTGTTCTTTAGATTTAGTGTTTTGGTTATTATGTGGCCAGAGCAGGTTCTTTTTTGGTCTAGTCTATTTGGTGTTCTGTAGGCCTCTTGTATGTTTATGGTCATCTCTTCATTAGGATTGGGAAATTTTTCTTCTATGATTTTCTCAAAAAATATTTTCTGGGCCTTGGAAACTGGAATCTTCTTCTTTCATCTGTTCCTATTATTCTTAGGTTTTGTCTTTTCTTGGTGTCCTTGATTTCTTTCTTTTAATTAAATTTTTATTTTGTATATTAGTTACAGTTTATTAACTTTGTATCCCAGCTGTAACCCCTCCCTTGTTCCATCCCAATCTTACCTTCCCTCCCTCATCTCTTCCCTGCCCCTCTCTAAGTCCCCTGATAGGGGAGGTCCTCCTTCCTGTCCACCTGACCCTGGCTTATCAGGTCTCTTCAGGACCGGCTGCAATGTCCTCCTCTGTGGCCTAGCAAGGCTGCTCCTCCCTCAGGTGTGTGTGGGGGGAAGTCAAAGAGCCAGCCATTAAGTTCATGTCAGCAACAGTCCCTGTTGCCCTTACTAGGGTACCCACTTGGATACTGAGTTGCTGTGGTATACAACCAAGCAAGGGTTCTAAGGTATATCCATGCATGGTCCTAGGTTGGAGAAACAGTCTCAGAAAAGATCCCTGTGCCCAGATACATTTGGTCTTTGTGGAGCTCCTGTCTGCTCCATGTCTTACTAACTCCCTCTTCTTTCATATGATTCCCTGCACTCTGCCGAAGATTTCATTATGAGTCTCAGTATCTGCTTTGAAACACTGCTAGGTAGAGTCTTTCAGAGGCTCCTATCCTGTTATTTGTTTTCTCCTACTTCCAATGTCCATCCCATTTGTCTTTCTAAGTGAGGATTGATCATCTTACCCCAGGTCCTCTTTCTTGTTTACAGGTTTTATTATGTTTATCCTACATTAGAGGTCTAATACCCACTTATAAGTAGATATATACCATGTGTGTCTTTCTGTTTCTGGGATACCTCACTCAGGATGATCTTTTCTGGTTTCTACCATTTGGCTGCAAATGTCATGATTTCCTTGTTTTTTTATTGCTGAGTAGTATTCCATTGTGTAAAAGTACCACAATTTCTGTATCCATTCCTCAATTGATGGACATCTGGGTTGTTTCCAGGTTCTGGCTATTACAAATAAAGCTGCTACAAGCATGGTTGAGCAAATGTCTTTGTTGTGTACTTGAGCCTCTTTTGGATATATGCCTAGGAGTGGTATAGCTGGATCTTGAGGAAACACTATTCCTAATTGTCTGAGAAAGTGCCAGATTGACTTCCAAAGTTGTTGTACCAGTTTACATTCCCACCAGCAGTGGAGAAGGGTTCCCCTTTCTCCACAACCTCTCCAGCATGTGTTGTCACTTGAGTTTTTGATCTTAACCACTCTGATCGTTGTAAGGTGAAATCTCAGGTTCGTTTTGATTTCCATCTCTCTGATGGCTAAGGATGTTGAGCATTTCTTTAAGTGTTTCTTTGCCATTCTATATTTCTCTACAGAGAATTCTCTGTTTAGCTGTGTATCCCATTTTTCAAATTAGATTGCTTATTTGTTGCTTTTTAGCTTCTTCATTTCTTTACATCTGGATATCAGCCTTCTGTCAGATAAAGGGTTGGTGAAGATCCTTTCCCAGTCTGTAGGCAGTCATTTTGTTCTGATGACAGTGTCTTTTGCTTTATAGTTTCAAGAGGTCCGATTTATTGCTTGTTGTTCTTAAAGCCCGTTCTGTTTGTATTTTGTTGAGGACATTTTCTCCTGCAACAATGAGTTTTAGGCTGTTCCCCACTTTTTCTTCTAACCGATTTAGTATGTCTGGTTTTAGGTTGGGGTCTTTGATCCACTTGGACTTTAGTTTTGTGCAGGGTGATAGGTATGGATCTACTTTCATTTTTCTTCATGTAGACATTTAGTTGTACCAGCACCTGTCCTTGATTTCTTGAATGTTTTTTGTTTGGAGCTTTTCCGATTTTATTTTTTCTTTAAGAGATATATCAATTTCTGAAATTGTATCTTCAATGCCTTAGAGGGAAATCTCTTGTATTCTGTTTGTAATGCATACCTTTGTGGTTCCTCATCTCTTCTCTATGTTCTCCAGCTCCAGGGTTTTCTCTGTTTTTGTTTTCTTTATGTATTATAATTCTGCTTTCATGTCTTACACCATTTTCTTCATCTGTTTGAATGTGGATTCCTGTCTTTCCATGATGGCTTCTATTTTTTTGCTCATTTCCTCTTTATATGCCTCTATTTTTTTGTTCATTTCTTCTTTATGTGCCTTGAATAACTGCATAAGTATAGATTTAAGATAATTTCTTTTCCCATGTTTCAGCCGCAATAGAATATCCTTTGATTTCTGTAGATACAGGTAATGCCGTGATGTCCTGGTTTTTGTTGCCTCTATTCTTATGCTGGTCTCTAGCCATCTGGTTGTCTGTAGCTTTGACTGATTGTTCCTTGAGGCTGTACTACACACTGGATCTACCTTTCGCTGAGGCCTTGAGTATTCTTTCCTGAATTCACTGTCTTTGCTGAGCCACTGTTTGTGACCCAGGCAGCTGGGGCACAGGCAGAAAGATCTCTGAGTCTAGAGCTGCTTCGGTGTCCTACAGGCTTCTTTAAGATGGTGGCAGATGGGATTTGGGTCCGATGCTTGTCTCAGCTCTGCTGGGATCACTGGTTGTGCTGTCCTCATTGTTTTTGACCCAGAGGTGCCAAGCTTCTGGGGAGCAAGCAGAAAGATCTCTAAGCCTAGAGCTGCTCCAATGCTTCACAGGCCTCCTTCGGGAGGAAGATAATGGAACTTGGATCAGATGCCTAGCTCAGCTCCACTGGGTTCTCTGTCTGTGCTGGGCTAGCTGATTCTGGCCTATGTGAGCCAGGCTGCTGGGGCACTGGCAGATATATCTTCCAGCCCTTCTAGCCACAATTTTTATCATAGCATGAAATTTCCTCTAAAATGATGTCAGGCACATAATGTTCCTCTTTACTCTTATAAGTCTGGCTTTTTCAAAACAGATAGGATGCTTAGCACAATGACACATTTTTGTAATCTGCAGCACTCAGGAAGCTGAAACAGGAGGATAATGGGTCTAAAGCCAAGCAACCAAAACAAATAAAAGGCCACAAATAAAAGGCCAGAAAGCAACCAGACAATGAACATTTATACCATGCCCTTATAGTTTCTGCTATCAGAGTACCTCACTCATGATCTTCAAGGGTTTTTCCTCCAACGATTTTAAACACTGGCCCTGGATTATTTCAGCTTCCTTTAATTTTCTCTCTCTTTTTTTTCTGTTTTCTTCTCAAGAAATGATAGTGTAGGAAAACATTTTCAGAGGGATTTCTATCATCATTTCACAATCATTCAAACTCCACAATCATTCTACTTTTTACAGAGTAAGGCCTATTAAAAGTTTCTAACCAGAGTGATTTAAACATCATCACAATTGAGGGTAAGCTTCCATTCATTTCTGAATCTGCATTGCTAGTTTATTTGTTTAATAATGTATTTCTTTGTCAAGTCCTGCTTTCTAGTGATTGCATTAAACTCTCCATGATCATGGGGTCCATGATCAATGGGGAGAAGATATATGTTTGGAGTAAGAAAGTCCTCCAAAGGGAACGGCTCCCAGTGTGGTCCTCAGGATAGTAAGACACTCACTATTTAGCTCAAGATGTAGTGAATTTTATTAGAGTAATTCACATACTACTGGAATGAATAAAACTTCACAAGAAATGTTTTTCCTCTTCGTATAGTGCACATGTTATAATACTCAGTTTCACAAAGTTCCACGTATTAACTGTTCTTAGTACCTGTGCTAATAGTGTTCTGTTCAAAAAGTCATCTCCTGTGCCAATGCACTCAAGACTAATCTCTACTTTTTCTTTTACCTGCTTCAGTGCTTTTGGTTTTATATTACAGTCCTTGATCCACTTGTTCTTGAGTTGTGTTCAGGGTGATAGATATGGATCTATTTACATTCTTCTACATTCAGACACCCAGGGTGACCAGCACTGTTTGTTTAAGATGCTGTCTTTTTTTTTCAGGATGTATTTTCGGCTTATCAAAAATCAGGTGTTCATAGGGGTATAGATTTATGTTTGTGTCTTCAGTGCGATTCCAATGTTCAACATGTTTATTTTTATGCCAATACCATGTGGTTTATTGTTACTATTGCTCTGTAGTGCAACTTGAAATCAGGGATTGAGATGCCTGCAGCAGTTCTTTTATTGTTCAGGGTGGTTTTAGGTATTTGGGGGTTTTGTTTTTCATATGAAGTGGAGAATTCTTTTTAAGGACTGCCAAGAATTGTGTGGGAATTTTAATGGACATTGTGTAGAATCTGTAGATTGCTTTTGGTAGGTTGGCCAATTTACTATGTTAATCCTACCAATACATATACATAACATGGGTGATCTTTCCATCTTCTGATATGTTCTTCAATTTCTTTCTTCAAATACTTGAAGTTGTTATCATACAAGTCATTCGTGTGCTTGGTTAGAGTTACCCCAAGATATTTTATATAATTTGAGATTACTGCAAAAATTGTTGTTGCTCTGATTTCTTTCTCAGTCTATTTGTCATTTGCATTTAGGAAGGCTACTTATTTTTGTGAGTTAATTTTATATGTAACCTCTTTGCTGAAAATGCTTCTCAGCTGTAGGAATTTTCTGATGGAAGTTTTTTCAGGGTTACTCATGTATACTACCATGTCATCTGGAAATGAGAAAACTTTCACTTCTTCCTTTCTAATTTTTATTCCCTTGATCTTCTTTAGTTGTCGTATTGTTTTAGATAAAACTTCAAGTACTATAACAAAACATAGGAAGAGAGTGGACAACCTGTCTTGTTCTTGGTTTTGGTGGAAATATTTTGAGTTTTTATTTTCTTTGATGTTGTTGATAGGCTTGCTATAAATTGCTTTTATTGTTCCTATTTTATCCCAAATCTCTCCAGGACTTCATGAATAGTGCTGGATTTATCAAAGTCCTTTCTGTACCTATTGAGATGTTTTATTTTTCTTTCAGTTTATAATTTACATTGACTAATTTTTCTATGTTGAATCATCCATACATTGTTGGGATAGACTACTTTTGATCATACTGGATGATCTTTTGATGTTTTCTTGGATTTGGTTTGCAATATTTTCATAATTGAAATTAGTCTTCATTTTTCTTTTTAAATTTCATCTTTATGAAATGAGTATCAGAGAAACTGTGACCTAATAAAATGAATTGGGAAATGCCTCTTCTGTTTCTATTTTCTGGGATAATTTAAGAAATATTGGGAAGATGGTGGCGCCGGGAGGACTCTCATTCTGAGGAGCAGCACAGCAGGATTGGCACAGTGACCAGCAATCAGAACACGCAGCCATAAAACACAAGTGATTGTGTTTCACAGGTGAGAGGATACCCCACGGTGGGGGATTCAATCAGCTTTAACTCACCTGGCTAAACCGCAGAAGAGATCCCGGTTCTGCCGGCCCTTGGTCACCAGCCTAGAGCTACACGCCAGCGCGATCTGGTCACAGTCCCAGACTGAACTGTTGGCCCACAACACCATAGACTGGATTTCCGAGTCGAGAGATAACCCCACGGAGCAGGAAACAATTGGGACCGACCTCAGGTTACCCAGACATCCCCTGGAAAATACTCGGGTTCCGCGAGTGCCCCAAGAGCCAGCCGGGACCCAGAGCCGGGACACAGGTGCCTGCATGGAGCCCTGCCTGCGCGCCTGATTCGCCGCTTCAGATAAAACTGTGGGCACCAGGGCACCAGGGCACCAGACTGCGTGTCTCTGGCAGGAGGAAACCCCCAGCGGAGGGGGTCAGCAGCTCTAACGCTTAGGACACCCAGCACCAAAACACTTCCTGGACTCACGCAGACTCTAGTGCAGGAAGGAGCGCTGTGCTCTGTCGCCATTATTGAGTTCCCCTAGGGCACTGGGACACACAGCTGCATCCTCAGACCTACAAAAGCCAGAGAGCCATTACAGCAGCCCTCAGATACTGTGCCAAGGACCAACCAGTTATCCCTAGCTAGACTGTCAAAACTGGTCCTTCAAGAGGGCTGCACCCACAGCCTCTGGACCAGAGCAGTGCCTGCAGCCGCCATCCCAGACAGAGACACACAGCTTCTGGTCCAGAGTGAGGCACCCAGCCTCCAGACCAGAGCAGTGCCCCCAGGTGCCAACTCAACCTAGGTGCACATTCTCCAGGTCCAGAGCAGAGCAATCAGCCTCTGGCCCAGAGACTTGCTGAGTGCACCTCTCACTTTCCTGGACAGAACTGTCCCCCCCAGGATAACAGACTGAGTTTCCCTGTTGGGAGAAAACCCCACAGCTAGGGAATCAGCAGTTTCTTCAAGAGGACTGTACATGGAAATTTAGTGAGGAGCAGCACACTAAATTTATAACAAGAAACCCAGCAGTGGGGCAGCTGTCTTGAGAAATTCTATGGGTAAGAGGAGATCCCCCCCTGCCTAACATAGACCACAGCTACTACTCAGGGCTATAAACCTGAGGTGAGCAGTGGCAACTCCTGAGAAACACTGGCCATTCAGTGACCATAATCAAAAAGCAGAGAAGGACTCCTTCAGGAAAAATCATCTTCCGGCCAAGGGGATACTCCCTACCACAGGACTCCAGGAAGCACAGAAACTAACAGCCAACACCTAAATCAGCCCAGTGGATAGAGGTCAGCGTAAAGGCTCAACCAACAAAAGACAGAGCAATATGGCATCTCCAGAACCCAGCCATCAAGGGGCGAACAGCCCTGAACAATGCAGCATAATAGAAAATCAAGAAGATGACCTTACATCTATGTTGATGAAGAGGATAATAGAGGAAACAAATAAAATACGTAAAGAATTAGAGTAAGATAAAACCAAACAGATCATGGCTATCCGTAAGGAAATGGAGGAAGATAAAGACAAGGAGATTAGGGCCATCCGTGAAGAAATACGGGAAGATGCAGCCAAACAGCT
>NW_026590701.1:5170244-5265067 GCF_907164565.1 Psammomys obesus | reverse complement strand
CCTCAAGATCCAGCCATACCACTCCTAGGCATATACCCAAAAGAGGCGCAAGTACACAACAAGGACATTTGTTCAACCATGTTTGTAGCAGCTTTATTTGTAATAGCCAGAAGCTGGAAACAACCCAGATGCCCCTCAACTGAAGAATGGATGCAGAAACTGTGGTACATCTATACAATGGAGTATTACTCAGCAATGAAAAATAAGGAAATCATGAAATTTGCAGGTAAATGGTGGGACCTGGAAAGGATCATCCTGAGTGAGTTGACCCAGAAGCAAAAAGACACTCACGGTATATACTCACTCATATAAACATACAATATAGAATAAACCCACTAAAAGCTGTACATCTAAACAAACTAAGCAAAAGAGAGGACCCTAACTAAAATGTTCAATCCCCATCCTGAAAGGCAAAGAGGATGTACATCAGAAGAAAACGAAAATAGGAAACAACCTGGGAACCCGCTACAGAGGGCCTCTGAAAGCCAGAAGAAAACAGGAAACCACCTTGAAACCTGCCACAGAGGGCCTCTAAAGCTTCTGCAGTAAAGACTGTCAAAGCAGATGCTGAGCCTGATGGCCAACTGATGGGCAGAGTGAATGGAATTTTATGTAAGAAGTGGGAAATAGTAAGAGCTGGAGGGAACGGGAACTCCACAAGCAGAGCAACAGAACAAGATAATTTGAACACAGGGAACTTCCCAGAGACTCCTACTCCAACCAAGGACTATTTGTGGAGATGACCTGGAACCCCTGCACAGGTGTAGCCCATGGCAGTTCAGTGTCCAAGTGGGTTACATAGTAATGGGAAGAGGGACTGCCTCTGACATAATCTGATTGGCCTGCTCTTTGATCACTTCCCCCTGGGGGGGAGCAGCCTTACCAGGCCACAGTAGAGGACAATGCAGCCACTTTTGATGAGAACTGATAGACTAAGATCAGAAAGAAGGAGAGGAGGACCTCCCCTATCAGTGGACTTGGGGAGTGGCATGCATGCAGAAAGGGGAGGGAGGGTGGGATTGGCAGGGGAGGAGGGAGGGGCTTATGGGGGGATACAAAATGAATAAAGTGTAATTAATAAAAATAAATAAAAGATTAAAAAAAAAAAGAATTGAAATGTCACCATGGAGTTTCCCTCTGATGACTATGAAGTGTCCTTTCATATCTCTGTATGACACTGAGGTGCTGAGGTATGTTTCTTGGATGCAACAGAAGTATGGATCCTGTTTTCTCATCCATTCTGTTAGCAGTGTCTTTTCATTGGAGAATTAGGAACATTGATATTGAGAGATATCAATGATCACTGATTACAGATTCCTGTTATTTTGTATTTGTTGTTGCTGTTGGTAGTGTGTATGTGTGTGTGTGTACTTGTCTTCTTTTGGTTTTGCTTTTGTGAGATTTATTTCTCAAAACACATTAGCTCATGTCAGAGTCAGTCCCTGTTCTCCTTACTAGGGTGCCCACTTGGGTACTGAGCTGCCATGGACTACATCTGTGCATGGGTTCTAAGTTATCTCAATGTGTAGTCTTTGGTTGGATGAACTCAGTGGTCGGCTCTTTGATTACCTCCCTCTGATGGGGGGGGGTAGCCTTACCACAGAGGAAGACAATGCAGCTAGTCCTGATGAGTCCTGATAGCCTAGAGTCAGATGGAAAGGGAAGAGGACCTCCTGTAGCAGTGGATATGGAGAGGGGTAAGGGAGGGTGAGGTTGGGAGGGAATGAGGGAAGGGGCTACAGCTGGGATGCAAAGTGAATAAACTGTAATTAACATAAAAATTTGAAAGCATACATTAACTCCTTAACAATTCCTATACAATTCCACTTTATTGAAAAGAATCTTACGTATTTATATACATATTTTTTTTGATTTATTCACTTTGCATCCCAATTACAGTATCCCTTGTTTTTTCCTAGTCCTTCTTTCCTTCTTTTTTCCCCCTGTCCCCCTCCCGTAGTCCTCAGAAAGGGGGAGCCCTCCTCCCTTACCAACTGGCCACAGACTACCAAGTCTCTTCAGGAGTGCCTGCATCCTGTTCCTCTGTGGCTTGACAAGGCTGGCCTACCAGGGGGAAGTGAGTGAGGAACAAGCACCAGAGTTCATGTCAGAGATAGTGCCTTGTCCCCTTACTAGGGAAGTCAGGTGGAGACTGAGATGGCTATCAGCTAGATCTGAGCAGGGGTCTAGGTCTTCTTCATGTATGGTCCTTGGTTGGTACATCAGTCTCCACTGGGCACACATTTTCTGGGCTTTTCTCGTGGGGTTGCTGTCCCCTCTGGGTCCTTCTATTCCTCCACTTTTCTATAAGCCTCCCTGTTCTCTGCCCAAAGTTTGGCTGTGAGTTTCATCATCTGCTTCAATCCCCTGAGGAGCGGAGTATTTCAGCAGCTGTCTATGGTATGCTCCTGTCTTGTTCCTTTTCTTCAAATACTTCCAGTGTTTATTCATTTGCCCTTCTGAGTGAGAATTAGGCATCCTCCCTAGGTTCCTCCTTGCTACTTAGCATCTTTAAGTCTGTGGATTGTAGTATGATTATCCTGTATTGTATGGCTAATATCTGCTTATGAGTGAGTATAAACCGTGCATTTCTTTCTTGGTCTGGGTTACCTTACTCAGGATCATCTTATCTTCTCCCAATCCATCCATTTGCATGCAAATTTCATGATGTCCTTGTTTTAAATATCTGAATAATATTCCATTGTGTAGATATCCCATAGTTTCTTTATCCTTTTTTTTCTGCTTTAAACAATTTATTCACTGAACTACCCTTTTGTGTATAAAATACGTAGTTATGATATTCAAGAAAGATCTGCTATGGAAGCATGACTCAACTCAGAACACCATGCAAAAGTCAGCAACAACCATATAATGGATTATGAATTACTGCAAAAGCTCTAATTAGATGATCAGACCAGGATCTATTATCCATATTTGCCTTGGACACACAGCAAAAATGTCATACAGAAGTGTAAGATGTCAGAAATTGTACCTAAACAACAAAATGACTTGTTTGCTGACTCTGCAGGGAGGCAGGGCATCTTTGCATTCCTCTCACATTCTCCAGCCTGTGTGGATTTATTTCCTAGCAAGTTATGTTCACTGGAGCAATAACGGCATGACTATTAAGGCGATAACCAACTACATTTTTTTTTTTTTATTTGAGGCATGTCTCACTGGAGGAATTAATGCCTGATACTGTAAACCTAGTCAAGAGCACACAATCAGGGACATCTTATGTCCTTATTCTTGGACAGAAAGTAAGGGTTGGAAAGAAATTACTGACAGAGGTACACCTACATCTCAGTTGAGGGATTGCCTTATTCACTTCTGTGAAGAAAAGTTCCATGATGGCACATAGCTGACCCCAGTGGCACCAAATGGTGGAGCAGGTGGATCCTGCCTTGCAACATGCCATAGACGAGTGTGTCAATGAAGTAGAGTGGCCCCTCTGCTTGCTTGATGTTCCCGTTCACACTTTGCAGCCAGTCCTGAAGAGACCTGCTAAAACAGGGTCAGATGAAAGTGGAGGAGGTCCTCCCCAATCAGTGGACTTGGAAAGGGGCAGGGAGAAAATGAGGGAGAGAAGGTGGGATTGGGAGGGAATGAGGGAGCGGATACAGCTGGGATACAGAGTTAATAAAATGTAACTAATAATAAAAATTAAAAAAATAAAAAAGATTAAAAAAAAGGACATAGACAAGCCAGTCTAATATGACCATGGAGAGAGGCAAAATAGGAATCATTTAGAACACACCAGGACTTCTTTCAGTGATAAAGAATATCAGAAGTATGAATATTACATGCACTAAACCTGGCACATTTTATCCACTGGAATTTCTCCTACTATTAGGAAGTCTGATTTAATTTTCTGAGCATAACTACACCATATTTCCCTGGTATAGTATTAACCAGTAGTGGCATGACATTTTTTTTTTTCTCTGAGGGAAGATTTTTGGACATTTTGGCACCTTTTTCACCTTCTGATACTTCTGGGTCTGTCAATTCTCTGGGAAAGATTTTTTTTAAGCTTATGCTGCATGCCGAGTTGTGTGTGACAAAGTGTCTCCTTCAGTGCCTTTCTTAATCTAATTGTCATGTCAAGACAGGGCATGACAGACAGCAAAGAAAGTTATTTGTGTCGCACTGTAGATAGAGGTTGTGTTGATCATTTATTCACCAAAGTATCCTTTGCAGATTTATTGTTGTGTTAGTGAATCTCTGTGACCAGTTTACTCCAGTCTACACTAAAACACGAAGAAGGAGAATTCTGGCAATAATTTCACCCCTGTGTGGGATATGTTGAGAAAGAAGTTTCTGGCCTTTCTCTGTACCTAGAGAATGAAGTGTGAACATACTCTGTGAATATTCTTCAGTTAAGGGACATCTGGGTTGTTTCCAGTTTCTGGATATCATGAATAAAGCCAAGCAATTATGAACATAGTTAGGCAAATGTCTTTGTTGTATGGTGGGACATCTTTCGGGTACATGTCCTGGAGTGGTATATATCTTTGGGTATATGTCCTGGGTCGTGAGGTAGAGCCATTTCTAATTTTTTTTTTTTTATAAAGAGCCAGACTGAGTTCCAAAGTGATTGTACAAGTTTGTATTCCCACCAGCAATGAAGGAGTATTCTCCTTTCTCTACAACTTCATGGAGACTGGTTTGTGAGCAGAATAGCCTATACGTGTGTCTTAGACTTTATCTTCGTCGTTGCATTTTTTTTTTTTGTTTTTTCACTGGAATCTTTGTTTTCTTTATCATTCCTCTTCCTCTTCTTACACATTATTCTTTTCAACCTTTTTACTTGGCCACCTCCCATACTGACCCTTTTCTAGCTAACTGCCCACTCCTACTTGCCTTAATTTTGACAAGTTGAGCCTGCTTTGTTTGTTTGTACTGTGGAAACATTTGATGTTCAAATGGATTTGAAAAATAGAAGCCCCTTCCTTCTCCAAAAAGTGCTCATAATACTATTTTGAAGAAATGATCTCATTTTCTCTATATATACATCTGCAATAAGCCTTGCTTTCTTTACTATGTCTACTGTGGTAGATATATTCTGTGTCAGTAGAAATATAACCATGTTATTTATAATTTTAAATAGCTGAAGAGAAATTCATCAGTCTTCTGTTAAATAACATTTAACATCAAACAAATTTGATACAAATGCACTTAAGCATCCTTGCATCTGGATTCACTTCATCCATTTCAACTCACTTTTGCAATGAGGCAGAAGTGTTAGATATACAATTTTTATAACTATATCTCAGAAGTGGACACATTAATATTCTAAGGATAGTTCTTATGAATAATATACAGTAATTTGCATATTAAAAATAAAAATATTAAAATATGTTTGGTGGCTATACCATATAATTTGAATTATAATATAAATATTTTAAATAATAGAAAACATTTAAAAGATTTTCAAAAGCCAATTGTGTATCAATGTCACTTCAATAAGGGTTATAGTTTTGGAAATATAGGTGAAACCTGAACAAATGTTTTATTGCAGGCTTTGAAGAGGATTGTTGCTTTTTGTAAATGAAACAAATTTGCTTGTATTTTTTAAAGACAAAAATCATGTAGAAGTTTTTAAATGAAAATTGTTTTTGTAGAAATACTGGCTTTTGGTGATAGAACAGGGTATAAGTTTGGGATATAGCTTAGAAATAGGGTGTTTTCCCAGCATGTTCAAAGCCCTGGGTTTCATTCTCAGCTCTGCCCATACCCCCTATGTTATAGTTGATAATAGCATTTGAGTGAAAAGTTAAAAATTGGAATTTGGTTCAATGGTAAGCATAGTAGTTTTCATGTATCTTTGTAGGTAAGTTATCATTTTCCTAACCCTTTTTGCAAATGTTTAGAAGTTCATACACAGAACAAAAGAAAGTTGAAAGGCCTGTAGTTTTCTAAGAAAGGGAATGATGTTATCCAAACAGCACTTATGGAAGATTACACCAGCAGCTGTGTTGGGCTTCAGTAGCTGCCTTGCAGTTTATTGCCTGATTGCAAGTGGAATTTGAAACTATGGCAGAAGAAACATTTCATGAGTTAATCCAAGTATCTTAACTGTCATAAGCCATAGCACATATTATACAAATTCAAATGAATTAATAACAAATTTCAGATAATGTAAGCTAATCAAAAGATCCATGTCCCAAACAATAGAAGAATATCCTTGACAGCAATTATGCATGAGTTTCTATTTCATTATTTTTGTAATCAAAATAAATTCTGCTACTAAATATGGTTCATACATTGAACAGGTCTCCAGCGTGGATCCTGTCTAAATTTTCAAAAAAGTTTTAATTTCCTTCCATGTATTTATTTCAAAAAACTACTATAAGAGAAATTTTGCTTAGAGTATTGTTTTCTTTCACTGACTTTGCAACTTATGGGATTTGATTAACTGTATCCCCATTTAAAAACTATTCACAGTTAATTGTGATAGCCTGAGCTATGTAGGCTTGATGTTAGTCAAAGTTCTCTACATGGAAAGAACTGGTAGAATGAACATGGATTCTAAAGGGGGTTTGTTGTGTTAGCTTGTGCAGAAGGGGCTGGATAGTTCCATAATGGCTGTCTGCGCACTGGAGAGCCTGTACACCCTGTACCTGCTCAGCCTGTAAAGCTAGATGCTTTCATAACAAATTGGTGCTGAAAAGCTGCAAAATTCCCACGGAGGTGCTCTCTTTAGTCCACATTGAAAGCAGAAAAACTAGACTCTGACCACTTCCACCAGCGGCAGCAGTAACTGCATAGACACACAAGCCAGGATCATAAGCAGGTGGCAAACAAGGAGGCAGGCAGGCAGGCCGGCTTCATCCTCTGAAGTGTCTGCTGCTACCCTTGGTATGGGTCCTCTTCCTTTAGATAAACATTCCTGAAAACACCCTCATAGACCCACCCAGAAGCCTATGTCTTAGATGATTCCAGATCCAGTCAAGATGACTGACACTATTTGTGATCTCACACTATCTAAAACTGTATATGTTAAAAACCCAAGAACTTTAAGAATAGGAAAAAGTTGTACTGTTCTGTGATTGGCAGGCCTAAGCGTAACGTAAGTTCCTATTTAGGTAATTTTGGTTTTTCAAGACAGGGTTTTTCTCTGTGTAGCCTGGTTGTTCTGGACTTGCTTCGTAAACGAGGCTGGCCTTGAACTCACAAAGATCCTCCTGACCCTGACTCTGGACTTCTGGATTAAAGGCGTGCACCACCACCTATTTAGGAAAAATTGAAGTTGATTACCTTACTGAGACCTACACTTGTCACCCATACAACAGAAATAGTTGTAAATCTTACCTTCTAAAGATTTTATTTTATAAAATCTTTGTTTGTTATAACATAAAGCCTCAAGCAGATCCTTATGTTTTTTTTTCAGATGCTTATGTTAAACAACACACTAATTCTAACAACAAAATAACAATAAAGTTCATCAAAGACAAAAAGTAAAACATTATTTTTTAATTACTATATAAACTTACAGCTAGAACAAACCCATATTGAGCAGAGGGAGAAATTACTAGATCCATCTCCACAAACGTAGTAATTAGGAGCCATATAGCACATGGTTTGGTTCATTTTTATGATACAGTCTTATGTGCCTGATTCCTGAGACAGGAGTCTAGTCCAGTTGGCACTCGGGGACTCCTTCCATCTTTGGGTTGACAGATGATTCAGTGAAGTATGTGCTGTTCTTGCATCAGAAGGAGCAGTGTTACTCCTTTATGCCAAATACCTTTGCAGGAGCTCAGGGTGTGTTCCCTGGATGATGGCTCATTGCAAAGTCACTGAAGCAGCTGGTGGAAACGTCCTCATTAATTTCTCGAGGCCTCCTGACTTTGGAAAACATCTGAACTTTCCTGTATTTCACAGGAGCAAGTTATGACCATACAAAACTATAAGAGGATTCACGTTAATCTGGCTTAAAGAAACCCCATGAAAGGCTCCTGAATATTTTTGACCATATCATTTATCACTCTTTAGTGAAAGATTCCTTTTGAAAGTGGAAGGGAGGAAACCTGGTTCATAATGGGTTGAAATTACAAGCTAGTGCTGTCCTGCGTAAATTGGCCTATGTCCTCTACTAGAGTCTATAGAACATGATCCCATGATTCTTTTTTTATTCCATTTCCAGCCTGGAGAGCAGTGTTGAACTGGCTCTTGCTTTCTTGCTCCAACACTGCTTTCATTGCCATAGGAGTTAAGAGACATCCTGGGTTCTCATCAGCTTGTCCAAAACCTTTGCTGTTAATACCTTTTAGTATCAATTGTTGTGTTTGATGCTCCACAAATATTTATTGAGTGCTTCATGGAACAAGAGGTTGTTCTTTGTCAGGGAATGACTGATAATGTACAGACACCTGGAATGTAGGTTCTTGTGGACGGGTTTACTGTTAGGTGGGCTGGTCTCTGAAGGTCTGAAAAAAGGAGACAGCTTTATGGGTGCAGCCTCCTAGGGGAGAAAAAAGAGTACCCAGGTGCAGGTACTTATGCAGGAGTGATCTCAGAGCATTTCCAAAACAGGACTGTGCAATGTGATGACATAATGTGAAGAATGGTGCGGTCAGTTATCAAACTGTTTTAGGTATACAAATAGCACAGCTTGATTTACAGACGCTAAAAAGATAGTCTGGTTGTCAGAAAGACATTATATCATGAGGAAAAACAGTGAAAGATTATGAAATATGCTACTTCTGTTGTGGCTCTGCTACGAGGTCTCACAGGTCTAGACTGTGTGACAAAGAGTAGGGAGGAACAAAGAGTCAACTTCAATAAATACAACAGAAGGCAAGCAAGGCAAGCTTCAGTAAATGGCTGCTGACAGGATGAGAGCTCGTACAAAAGGGGAAGATGATGAAGTCTACCACTTCAGTTTGGGTAAATGGAGTTTTCATTAATGAACATATGGAAAGCTGGTGTGTGTGTGTGTGTGTGTGTGTGTGTGTGTGTGTGCTTCTCCCTCCCCATCTTTTTTCTTTCCCTTCTTTTCCTCAAACACACACACCTAACTTGAGTCTCACATTTTTTTTTTCATTCATAAAGTCTGAGAAAGTTTCCTCAGGTAATCTCTTATACTTACTACTTCAAAAAACTATAAATAATTTTTGAACAGAAATGCCTCAGTAATTTAACTTCACATGTCCAAGCACATTTTTCAAACTTATCTGAATAGATTTATCTTGGTAAAATTGGTAAGACAATTTCTGTCAGTTATTGCAATTTTACTACCACAGAGCTTTGGAAGCACTTGCTTACCTATATTTAGTGCTTTCTGAATAAGAACTTCCTTTTCTTGTTACCTAGTTCGTGTTCTACATTCATCTTCATCTTCCTCCCTACATAGCTCTGAGCTGTTGGTGTTGGGAACACAACACAAAAGCTGCAATAGCTTCCCTTGTAGCCCTTGCCCAGCATGGACCAAAGTGCTGCCACGTGAGTGGCCACGTGAGTTTCACGCAGGCACTTTTCAGAAAGCACAGGCTCATCTTCCTCTTTTCCTGTCTTGTGTCCTGGAATACAGAGCCAGAGTTAGTCTGTGGGCTGAAGACTCTGATCGACTTCTGGATCTTTACACTATGAGTCATGGAGAAGACACTGATGGTATTTGGAGTTTCTGATTCATAGCTTCAGAGCACAGTCTGTTTCTTAGCTGGCATGTATGCTTTGAAGATCTCTGGGCAACTAGTTCTTATAAAAATTAATTGCCAGTCTTCTACAAGGAATCTTATTATGAAAAAATAGGAACCACCTTTTAATTATGTTACACTCCAGTAGTTAATTACTTTATCTCAGCTTAAAATAATTTTAAAATGTCTTTAGTGATTTCACTGTATTTGTTTATGCAGCAAACTGGTGGGTGATGTTTTGTCTTGGTGTGTATCCAAGTCAGGCTAATAAATGTGTCCTCTTATTTGTTGTTGATATGTTCCATCTCTCCAATAAAGCATAAAGCTTTGGCACAGAAATCCTAAAATCTCAAAACCAATTATTGTAGAACTTATATGTAATATCTACTTAAGTGTTCTATTATAAATTATAAGCCCAATAGATATTGTTGACAAAATTGGATAGTCACTAGTGCCTCTGGCTCTTATAATTTCCTCCCTAAAGAAATAGGTCGCTGTAAGAAGAACCAATTAGTCAGATAAACGTATTTTCAATTTCCAATTAAATCCTCAAAAAATAGAGTCTGTGATTTGTGAACAAAGAGGTAGTTTCAATTCAAGTACCCTATCTATGGCATTATGCTTGGTCTTGTATATCATATGTAAATATTTATTCTTCTCTTGTTATTGCAATTATCAAATTTCCCTGGATACATCACCTGCCCTGACGACATCTCTGCTAGTTGGATGCATATCCTTTGGATGAACGTTTTAAAAACCCTGAATAGAGTCATGTGTTTGATATTCAGGAATAAAGCAACTTTAAAATTGCAGTGGAAGCATGAGAATAAGAAGAAAAACATGGATAATTCACTTTATTCAGTGTCTTCACAAAACACTGTGATCTGCAACATTCTTTATTCACAGACAATAAATCATTAAATTATTTTTAACTTTCAGAAGTTCTTTGAACTCAGGGCAGCTTCTCTTCAGCACATTACAGCGTGTATCTGATTCACTGGTTTGAATGTGTATGGGAGAAAAGGTGCAGTATGATTTAGAATAAAGGAAATTGGAGGAACAAAGCACCATTTCCACTTAAGAAAAAGCTAAAGGTTAAACCGATGAAACTTAGTCTTGGATTTATTTCCCAGAACATTGTCTCATTCATATCAACATAAATTCAGTACTACCACTTAATGGCAAAAATAAGTCAACAAAGATGTCATTCATTAATCATCCTAAGGAAACAGCACCTTTGAAGTGTCTGAATGACACTGCTAGCACAAATTTTGTTATCTTAAGAATTTATCTTAGACTTTTTATGCAGCTGTGAGACTTAGTTCAATGCACATTGCTCTAAAATTTAATATCCAATAGCAGAAACTGACAGAAGAAAAAAAAATCCAAACATGAGACTAGTGCAAACAAAAACAAAAACAAAAACAAAAAACAAAACAAAAACCATAGGAATGATTTGTGGGTGTTCTTCTAGTCTGAATGTGAATTTTATTTATTTATTTATTTACTTATCCATTTATTTATTTATTTATTTATTTATTTATTTATTTATTTATTAAGAGTTCTTAGCACACTTTCTGTATCCATTCCTCCACTGAGGAATATTTACATTGTTTCCAGATTCTGGCTATTACAAATAACACTACTATGAACATCGTTGAGCAAATGTCCTTGTTGTATGTTTGAGCATCTTTGCAACATATGCACAGGAATGGTATAGCTGGATCTTGAGGAAGCACTATTCCTAGTTTTCTGAGACAGCATCAGACTGATTTCCACAGTGGTTGTACAAGTTTACATTCCCACCAGCAATGAAGGAGGGTTTTCCTTTCTCAACAACCTCTCCAGCGTGTGTTGTCACTTGAGTTTTTGATCTTAGCCATTCTGATGGGTGTAAGGTGAAATTTCAGGGTCGTTTGATTTGCATTTCTCTGATGACTAATGACGCTGAAATTTCTTTAAGTGTGCCTCTGCCATTTGGCATTCCTCTGTTAAGAATTCTCTGTTTAGCTCTGTACCCAATTTTTTAATTGGATTACTTGGTTTGTTGGTGTTTAACTTCTTGAGTTCTTTTTATATTCTGGATATTAGTCCCCTGTCAGATATAGGGTTGGTAAAGATCTTTTTTCCAGTCTGAAGGCTGTCATTTTGTTCTGATGACAGTGTCCTTTGCTTTATAGAAGCTTTTCAGTTTCAGGAGTCCCATTTATTATTTGTTGACCTTAGAGCCTTAGCGATTGCTGTTCTGTTCAGGAAGTTGTCTCCTGTGTCAATGAATTCAAGGCTCTTCCCCACTTTTAAAAATTTTATTATGAATGATGTTTTATTTCTTATTTTTAATTAAATTTTATTTTAATATTAATTACAGTTTATTAATTTGTATCCCTGCGGTGACCCCCTCCTTCATTCCCTCCCAATCCCACCCTCCCTCCCCCATCTCCTGCCATGCCCCTTTCTAAGTCCACTGATAGGGAGGTCCTTCTCCTCTTCCATCTCACCCTAGCTTATCAGGTCTCATCAAAAACTGGCTGCATTATCCTCCTCTGTGACCTGGCAAGGCTGCTTCCCCATCAGAGGGAGGCAGTCAAAGAGTTAGCCACTGAGTTCATGTCAGAGACAGTTCCTGTTCCCCTTACTAGGAAATCTACCTGGATACTGAGCTGTCTTTAGCTACATCTGAGCAGGTGTTTTGGATTATACCAATGAACAGAAGCCTACCACAGAGGGCCTCTGAAAGACTCTATTCAGCAGTGTATCAAAGCAGATACTGATACTCATAACCAAACTTTGTGCAGAATACAGGGAATCTTAGGAAAGAAGGGGGATAATAAGACTTGGAGAGGACAGGAACTCCACAAGGAGAGCAACAGAACCATAATATCTTGGCACAGGTATCAGTCTCTTTTCTGAGACTGATCTTCCCCACTTTTTCTTTTACCAGATTTAGTGTGTCTGGTTTTATGTTGAGGTCTTTGATCCACTTGCACTTTAGTTTTGTGCAGGGTGATAAATATGGATCTATTTGCATTTTTCTACATGTAGACATCTAGTTAGGCTAGCACTCACTTGTTGAAGATTCTATCGTTTTTCTATTGCATGATTTTGGCTTCTTTGTCAAAAATTAAGTTTCTGTAGGTGAGTGGGTTTATTTCTGGGTCTTTGATTTAATTCCATTGATCCACCAGTCTGTTTTTATGCCAGTACCATACGGTTTTTATTGCTGTTGCTGTATAGTACAGCTTGAGATCTGGAATGGAGTTAACTCCAGAAGATCTTTTATTGTACAGGATTGTTTTAGCTATTCTGGGTTTTTTGTTCTTCCATATGAAATTGAGAATTGTTCTTTCAAGGTATGTAAAAAAATTGTGTTGCTATTTTGCTGGGAATAGTATTGAATCTGTAGGATAGTACAGATAGTACATGTACACGAAGGAATACTACTCAGCAATCAAAAACAAGGAAATCTTATTTAGGGGTGTAGATTTTAGTATGTTTATCCTATATTATATGTCTAATAACTACTTATGAGTGAGTATATACTATATGTGTCTTTCTTTTTTCTGCTCATTAAATTTTATTTTCAAATTAATTTATTTTTTATTAATTACAATTTATTCATTTTGTGTGTAGCTGAAACCCCCTCCCTCATGCCTACCCAATCTCATTCTTCCTCCTTCTTTCTTCCATGCCCCTTACCCGGTCCACTGATAGGGGAAGTCCTCCTCCACTTCCATCTGACCCTAGCCTATCAGGTCTCATCAGGACTGGCTGCATTGTCATCTTTTGTGGCTCAGAAGGGCAAACACAATAGACACCTGAAGCAGGAGAAGACAGGGAACAGGAGAGGAGCCTACCACAAGTGGCCTCTGAAAGACTTGACTGATCAAGGTATGGAAGCAGAGGCTGAGACTCATAGCCAAATTTTGTGCAGAATGCATGAAATTTTATAAAAGAAGGGGCAGTTATAAAGACCTGGGGCAGACAGGAGCTCGAAAAGAAGACCAACAAAACCAGAAAAACTGAACTATGGGGGCTCTGAAGAGAATGATACCCCAACCAAGGACAAGGCATGGAGAGGACCTAAAACCCCGGCTCAGATGTAGTTCATAGACTCAGCCTCCAAGCGGGGGGGGGGGTCTCTAGCAAGGGGAGCTGGGGCTTTTTCTGGTATGAACTTAGCAGCAGACTCTCTGATTCCTCGCCCTTGGGGTGCAGCCTTGCCAGGCCACAGAGAAGACAATGCAACCAGTCCTGATGAGACCTGATTGGCTAGAGTCAGATAAAAGGGGAAGAGGACTTCCCCTATCAGTGGACCAGAGGAGGGGTATAGGTGGAGAAGAGGGAGGGAGAGTGGGATTGGGAGGAGATGGGAGAGGGTGCCACAGCCTGGATACAATTTGAATAAATTGTAATAAATGATAATAATAAAAACAAACAAAACCAAGAAAATCATGACATTTGCAGGCAAATGATGGAACTAGAAAAGAGCATACTGAGTGAGGTAACCCAGAAGCAGAAAGACACATATGGTATATACTCACTTATAAGTGGATATTAGCCATATAATATAGGATAAACATAGTAAAATCTATAGTTCTCAAGAAGCTAAAAAACAAGGAGGACCCTAGGGAAGACTCTTATTCCTCATTCAGAAAGACAAAAATGATAGGCATAGGAAGTAGAAGACAAGGGATAGGACAGGAGCCTTCCACAAAGGACCTCTGAAAGACTCTACCCACTAGGGTATCGAGGGAGATAATGAGACTCATAGCCAAACTTTGGGAAGAGTGCTGGGAACATTTTGGAAGAAGAGGGAGATAGAAAGACCTGGAGGGGACAAAATGAGAACAGAGCTAAAAAACCTGGGACTAGGGGGTGCTTGCAGAGACTGATACTCTAACCAAGGACCATACTTGGAGATGACCTAGACCCCTGTTCAGAGGAAGCCCACAGGCTGCTCAGTTTTCAAGTGGGTTCCCTAGGAAGGGGTACAGGGGCTGTCTCTGACATGAGTCAGTGTCCAGCTCTTTAATCACCTCCTCTTGGGGGTACGGCCTTGCCAGGCCACAGAGGAAGATGATGCAGCCAGTCTTGAAGAGAACTGATAGGCTAGGGTCAGGTGGAAGAGGGAGGAGGTCCTCCCCTATCAGTGGACTGGGGAAAGGGCAAAAGGGGAGAAGAGATAGGGTGGGTAGGACAGTGAGGAGGCGAGGATAGGGGCTGCAGTAGGGATACAGAAGTGAATAAATTTTAGTAAACAAACAAACAAACAAACAAACAAATAAAACATGTCCTTAGCAATTTAAAACATTTGGCTATTTTTAACTGTCTAAAGCCTATGGTAGTGTCAAGGTTTGTTTGAACAAGTCATGTCTATCTTTATCTCCTTTGGTATAGATTTCTATGGCAAATATAAGTCCCCTATGTTTACATACTCAAATCAAGCAGCTGCAAAATTTAAACATTATATCTTTATATGCAGTTTCTAATGAATGGTGTGGTTGATTAATGCTCTCATAAATCTATTGCAATCATTCCTTATGACATTCTTCTTATACTTATGTTCATGTTTATTAATATTTCCCATGAATCTATATTTTATAGCTTTACCAAGCCAACAAAAGATGGCAATACTTGAGATTCTCAATATTCTTCCCACTGTTAAAATATTAACCTCCTTAGATCAGCAAAAGTAACATAACATTTAAAAATGACATGGCGACAATATTTTTTGGCTTTTAATTCCTATTCATATTATTTCCCATTAGAAAACACAATGAATATAATCAGTTATGATTTGCAATTACAAATGACACTTATCTAAATAGAAACATCTTTACCATAAGTACCAAGAATTGATATAAAGGCAACATTTACTGAGGATATATATGTGGAATGTCTCAAACAATTCAGTTTAATGAGCATTCGTCGATAGTCAATGTGTGTTTAAGGTTGATTCAAAGTATATAAGACATTTACACTGTCTTCAAGAGTCAATAGCTTAGCCAATAAAACATAGATGTCCACATAAGTATTTAGGAGTCCTAAAATTCAAAAACTTTTAGTATCAACTATTGATATCAAAGATTATTGACTTTTAATGTTGTAAAGAGAAAAATTGTTTGTTCATTCATAGAACGTCACTAACTTTTTAAGTTATGTGATAAGCATAATGACTTAAAAAGTTAGTTAAGATGTTTGTCTTTTTAAAAATGAAAAAGTTGAAAAGGGGTCACAGAGTGATGTTTCAGTGGTTAAGAGTACTTGATGTTCTTTCAATAACCAGGATTAAGTTCCAAGTACTTACATGGAGGCTGGCTGCCTGCAATTCCAGTTCCAGTAGATCCAATACTGTTCTCTGGCCTCTGCAATCCTCAGGCATGAACATGGTATATATGCATACATGTGGGCAAAACACTCATACAGATAAAATAAAATACAAATATTTTAAAAGTTGTTTGTGTAGCCAGGCTTGGTGGTACATGCTTGTCATCCCAGCACTCAGGGAGGCAGAGGCAGGCAGATCCCTGTAAGTTTGAGGACAGCCTGGTCCACAGAGTGAGTCCAGGACAGCCAAGGCTACACAGAGAAACCTTGTCTTGAAAACAAACAAAAATGTATGTGTTAGTGTAAGCAGTAAATTAAATTTAAAGATGGTTTTCAGCATCAAATCATGATGTTCACATACAAATTATCCATATAATTATGCATAAAAGTCATTATTATATGCTTTATGGTATAAGACAAGTGTTATATGCAATAAGGATGCAACCATCAGTGTTCACAACTGAAGAAAACAATGCCTAACATTTGGCCAAAATAGTTTATGTTGAATCAAGGCAGTAGGGGAAATCTTACTGAAACATTGAAAGAAACACTATAGACAGAAATAACTATGCCAACATTGTGTGTGCAAATGAAGTATAAGGGGACACCTCACGGGATGACACTCATCAGGGAGTGCGGCTGCATCCATAAGCCTTCCCTGGTGTGTTTTTATAATGAATAACAGTGGAGTGACATTTTACCTTGTGAGCAGGTTTGCGTGCAGTTTATGTGGCTTTTCAGTACAAGGCAGTGACTGCCATTATAGCATGATGCAGGTCTTCTTCTCGGGTAGCTGTGCTAGAGCCACAATATTCACATGATGTCAGTTGGGCATTTTGAAATATAGATCATACCAACAACTATTTTGTTATTGTCCTGTCCTGAAAATGTTTTTTTTAAATTTTTTATTTAACTTTTATTAATTATACTTTATTCATTTTGTATCCCCCCATAAGCCCCTCCCTCCTCCCCTCCTGATCCCACCCTCCCTCCCCTTTCTGCATGCATGCCCCTCCAAAGTGTTTTTTTTTTTTTTATTTACTTGAAATCATGGACTCTGTTGATAGAAAACATCAAGCAAAAGATACTGTTGGTAGAAACAGAAAGAAGTGCACATGAGGAATAGAGTGCGTTTTGCTGGGCTAGTCTTTCACTATTGTTTTGATTTCATTTTTAGTGTTTGAGCACAGCAACTTCATAGGTAAACAGAAGGCTCTATCTAGTTTTATTCTCTATTTATAATCAAATATTATGGGTTATATGTCTGTGTTGAATAGAGTCCCAGAAACACAACTTCTGCAAGTTTGGATACACTTCTTCATCCCAATAAATTTTTGACATTATTGCCATTAATATAAAATATGTGTGAAAAGGTTAGTGGAAATCTTGACATTGGTACCTTTACATTCAAATCTTTATATTTGCATGCTTATTATTTTGTTCTGGTATACCATTTGAAACTATTTTAAATATGCATTTTTGTGCCTAAAATTTGAGTGCTGCACGTATCTTCACAATAAAAGAAAAAGGAAGGAATAGACATTCCTCAATGAACCTGTGAGATAAAGGAGAAGGAGAAAGAGTAGGAGGAAGAGGAGGGTAAAGAGTTTTCAGTTCCTAAGCATGGTTGTTTTATGGCAGATACACGAACACTGCCAAACTTTTAATGTAAAAAAATATCACCTAGATTTAATTTGATATAAAAATACTCATTTTTTGTTATACTTTACACTTTACTGAAGTTTTCATGTGTCACATGGTAAGTCTTAGACATATAACATCTACCCATTAATAAACTAGTGTAATACAACTAGACAGAAGAAAAGGTTATATTCTTAGCGTTATTGCTTTTTTATAAGAAAATTAAATTTTAATACTTGTAAAATGAGAACTGTTTTATTAAAATATGTAAAGTGGACAATTCTACAACACATTGGTCCACAGGAACATTTACCGAAAATCCCTGGAATATAAACCACCCATGTCTCTATTTGCTTTGTGCAGCCAAAGAGCTAAGACGATCTTGGCTTTGTGGAAGAGTGGAAAATGATTATAAGGGTGAAATATGAAATAAATAGTAAGTAAATAAGCAAATGTTGACTAAAACAATTAGCTTTGCCCCAGGGTTCTACAGTACCTTATGAATCCTTACCAGTAGTAGTTTACAGCTGTAACTTTCAGATATAATGGGAGACTGAATCTTCTACAGGCAATGAAACAGATGATCAAATTCACAAGGGACTGTGTCAGGCTTTTTCCAGTACTAAAGAAACATATTAATCCTTGTCACTGTTTTCAGAAACGCTGTGACAGAAATAAACCTGTACTGTAACTTGGCCCTTTTAATGAGCTTCTGGAGTGTGGGCTTTCCACTCAGCACCTGAAAAACACAACAAAACACCTTTTATATTAAAGATGTGAGGTTTGCTGCTGGCTAAATTTGTACACAGAAGTCTATAAATCAGTGCTCAGCCAGCTGGGAAGCAAGAAAGCAAATTCAGATTCTGCCATGAACTTCACAGACCAATTATCTACTTGGAATCATGGGAGTTTAACAAACAAATACCAGCCCCTGCTGAGCCTTTTCAGGCCAGCAGCTTATGGGTGATTCAGTTGCATCTGAGGCTTTCAGACTGATCAATTCTTAATCACAAAGCGCAAAAATTATTCTCAGACTCATGTCAGTTTCTTTGGACACCTTTGTTAACAATCTGCTTCCAATCATTTTTTTAAAGGAACTGCAGACACTGTTTTTATTGACTCCCACTTGTAAAATGTTTATAGCTCGTTAATTTATATTTACCCCTTTACTTTTGCCTGCAAATCAACATCACTTAGCACAGTTTGGTTACACTTTGTCCAAAGGAAATTACAGAAGCCTGCTATGGGGCTAAAATGAAGGAAAGCTACAGAAAATCAATGCACTGCTGATTAAACAGATCGTAGCAAATTCACGGCTGTATGCTACAGCATGGAGACAGCAGTGTGATGCCTATCTGGCAGTTAATATACTTTAAGTCAGGTGAAGACAATTTCAGAACAAGGCAAAATCACCCAGAGAAGCAAGAACTGCTTCACCCAAGAATGCGTGTGTTTGTATGAAACTAACATTCCTTGTAAGCCAGTGCTTCACCAGGGAAGTTAAAGGGACAGGATATTTTAAGAAGTAAAACAATGTTGTGTGTTGTAGCTTCACTGTGACATTTTTACCATGAAAGGAATCATGTCATGCATGACAAGATACTCCCTCCGATCACAAGTCAAGGTGCTTTTTTCCCTTTTCTCTTTTTATGAATTTTAAGGTTATTGACATTTTCTTGGTAAAATTTCAATAAAAATGTGGCTTGAATCAAAATGAGATGGCTTATAGAGCATATCCCCTATTAGCCATCTCATCAGCTGAAATGTACCATTCTTATTTTCCCTTATCAGAACACAAGAATGAACAAGGAATCAGCCAGGTATAGAAACAAAATGCAGTTCATACCTAATTCATTGAAATATATTGGGAAAGCACAATTGAACACAAGCTGGATACAGAGATCAGCAAATGTTTTCAAATCATCGTCAGGAGGTGGATACCTTGGGCTTACAGGGAGTTGTGAACTGGTCTGGTTGAAGGTAAGGTACTCTGTGCGTCAGAAATCTGGTCTGGTTTCTGTGAGGCCCAGGTTTTAGGGTACTGAGAAAAGCACGTGTCCTAACACATGATCAGAGGTATCGCCTGTTATTCCAGTTTGGATTGCTTTGCAACATACTGAGTGTAAGTGAAGGAAACTGGAAACAGCAGCAAAAACCAAGGTTAAAGCCATGCTTTTTAGAAAAATTTTAATTAGAAGATATGTTCCCTTCACCTTTCCTTTTCATTTGATGTGCCCATTTACCTATCAACCTGCCGTCTCTTCCTGGCCACATTTTTGGTCTTGTATTTTGTCTTACTATACCAGGGTAAAGTTTGGGGCATTACTGGCAGTTATTCATTTGTGATACCTAGGGTTTTGATAAGTTATGGTATTCCGGCAGACACGTTTCAGTTGCAAGTCTTCACATTAAAATTCATACTTGGGAATTTTTTGTTCTAGACATCAGAGCCAACTTATTCTCAATCGTTGTTGTTTTTAATCCTCTTCTTTTCAAAATATCAAAGTCTTTCAAATGGTAGCATGGTTGTGCTCATTGCCAAATTCCATGTGTTAAAATGAAGGTGTTTTTGAGTCATCAAAGCTTATAAAAAGACCTTTAACAAGTAAACAGCTTTCCTCTCTTTTTAAAAAACTGGAAGATGTGGTATAAGAAAACACATTCATGGACACCATATGTGAACCAAGTTTTATGTCAAGATTTTGAGATTTATTTTGAGAATTCCTAGAAAATTAGGGGCTTAAATTTACTGATTGACTAGGTCTACTCTGTGTCACTCTTTTCATTTTCTGTGTGTGTGTGCATCATGAACACATTCACAGTGTCTGTGAAACCCAAGGCCTTTTGCTCTGACTATTCTATTTAAATATTTGACAAACTTGTTTAGGAAAAAGAAGGAAAAGAAGTGTTCAGTGGCTTCAGAATGTGAAGAACAACCATTGCTTCAGCATTTCCCTGTCAATTCACCATTATCTCATGTTCTGCAGATAAACTTTTATATGTGAAATGTTCAAAATGATGAGCTCACTCAGTACAAAGTAGAAAACGCTTTTGCTATACAAGGAGAACCAAACAATGAGCACCAAAAAATAGCACATATTATAGAGAATACCTAAAAGTTCTTGCTTTTGAAACTCATATTGGCTTTGTGGGGTATGTTTTTGAATTATTTTGTTCTTTGTGGAATAAAACACTTTAATTGAAAAAGGATTAGGAGAGAAGGAAATTGGCAAAGTCTGAGTAATATAAGCGTAAACTTCTTAATCAAATAATTACCAAGATTCTAAATTTCAGTAAATATTTTCACCATTTTGATAGTCCCAGTAAGTTAACAACAGTTGTTTGTAAACATACTTTATTTAAAATCTATAGACTACATGAGTCTAAGAGTTGGCAGGGGCTTAAATTTCCATTGGTAAAAACCTGTTTTCTTATTAGTACATGGTAATTTATCACCATTAAGTATATGATCCCTCTGGAAAATGCTGATGCACATTGCTCTCTAGACTATAATTTCAGTATTTGTCATATTAATCTTTAATTAAATCATAGTTATTTTAGAAATATATGTCCTTAATTAAATTATAGCACGTATATGAAGAAGAAATGACTATGGCATGATTAAAACATGTTTAAAAATATACTACTGTAATTTGAATGCTGTCTGTCATCACTCAAGTGTGACTAACAAGGCTTCAGAAGTGACTAGAAAGTCAACAGAAAAATTGCCAAGTAAAACTATTGTGCTCTTTAAAACACAGTGTTTTAAATTTTTGGACAGTCTCTCTATTAAATTTAAATATACTTCTCATAGAATATACAGTATTACATTTCTAAATTAATTGCCATACTCTCATTTGTTAAAGAATTCACTCCACGTGAAAAGCAAAGTCTCACTGGATGTGAATTTTACACTGCGCTAGATCAATCCCAATACCAGTAAATGGATATTATTAAACAGCATGGGGTAGTGCAAACTGGGAAAGAAAACTTGTAGTGTGCTGCCTTTGAGCAGACATGGCTTGCATGCTGTGACAGGGCAATTGTCGACATGCTTTTTCATGCCAATCTGCAGCTTTTTCAACTCTAGATGCTATGGCAACCAGGGTTTAACAGACTAAGCAGCTAACAAGCTTCCCTGATGGAATTGTCTGGTTTTGTGATTGCCTTGTCTTAGGGAAAATATAAAATAGAATGAAGACGTTTGTGGACATTTGTCAACCTGATTATAATTTGGACAGTTGAATCATAATTGCCTGTTGTGTGCTGTTCGGTAGTGACATATGCTATTTTCCACGTTCTGTGCAGACCACACCAGTGCATTCCCGTGTAGGCTTTCTTTCCCTTGGGAACAATGGGTCCCGGATGCTGTGGCTTACCTGCAACATGGCAGTCCACGTCTCACTCCAGATCATCTGCAAATGCAAGAAACATGGAACAGCAGACATGCATACGAACATAGAGAGATGGAGATTTTGTTTGAAAGGCTTGTGTTTGATTTGAGCTATATTTGTATGAAATATAATGAACACAAGCTCAAGTTGATGCAAAAAGATATTTCTCTTCTAGGGTAAGTTGTAGATCAAAATATGCAGGTGAATTAATTTTTATTTATGATTGGGCATAATTTTAGTTCTTTGGGAATATTGATTTTTTAAATTTGCAACCACTTAAACATGTATTTGTGTCACCAATCATATGCATAATTTAAAGCACTGAGAACATAATCAAGCTCCTCTGATGGAATGGTCTGGCTTTAATGTGGCCTTGTACTGTTGAAAATGAAGCAAATATTCCTTATTGCTTCGAATGATTGGAAGCCTACTAGTAAAATGGACCTCTTTAGTCAAAAGCATTGTGTTTACAAGATCATTTCAGGCCAAAGTTTTATTTATTCTTAGAAGGGTTTTTATTTTATTTTTTTTATGAAACTGGAATTATTTAATTATTATTTAAAAGTAAAATGTGAATTACCATGAAATAAGACCCAGGTTTCCATTTTACAAATATGTATCCCATAGAAGCTATTTTGTTAAGACATAATTAATTCTTTTATGGACTATTATGAAAATATTGTTTTTATCATATAAAATATATTGGGCTTATGTATTGAAAATTAAACTCTTGAAGATAATTTTAGAAGAATCACTGAAGTTTTCTAACTGAAAGCTAAATGAGATTATTAGATATTAGCTCTTGCTTGTACCCTAAAGAGCAGCTGGTGTGTTCACCCTGGGTACCTCACTCTCTACATTCTCTATTGTTTGGTCTCCTTTCTTCTATGTGCTTTTCTTTGTCATCTCTTCTTTCCTTTTAAATGAGAGCTACTGTTTTCCCTGCATTTATGTCTGTGACCATATGTGTGTAGTGCCCTCAGAGAACTTAGAGGATAGATCCTCTGGGACTGGATTTGCAACCAGTTGTGTGCCACCGTATGGGTGTTGTGAATTCAAACGCAGGTCTTCTGGAAAAACAGTCAGTGCTCTTAACCACCAAGCTGTCTCCTTTAGTCCTGATTATTTACATTTTGGAATATTTTGCCTTCATGCCCTTGTTTTGAGATAAGTACTCAGATAACATAGGAAATCACCTCTCCTTCCTCTCAGAGGAGGGTTCACAGCTTGATTTGCCTTTGATAGATTTCTTCAGTCCTGTACAATGACTTCCATTTAGATGTGACATTCTTAGACTAGTTACTTCTAGTTGATACATTTTCTTAATCAGAAGGTCTCCAAGTGAGAACATCTTTGCTCTGTTGCACACATCAGAACAGTGAGACATGAAACTGAGGACACTTTGCTCATAATAGAGAACCTTCCCTAGACTAAGCTGGAAAAAAGTCTTAATGCAGAGTTTGAAGTGAACTGATAATGTGGGAGCTTCTAACCAAAAAGCATTATTCTTTTATTCCAACATGGTAAATTTTCAGTGGGGCTTCTGGGCCTTAATTTGAATTCTTGATGCTGGTTTCCTTTGACATCACCAAAGAGTCCACCTTCTGTTGTTCCAGTGACACCTTTATGTCTTTAATTCTCTTGAGGGAGAACAGGGAGGTTCACTGAGTCATATGTGAAATCCTTCCTTCTGAGGTAGCAAAACACAGTTCAGTGAGAATAAGAACACATGCTTAGTTTACTCTTTTCAATTATCAAGACTACAGATTGGAGCAGGCAGATTTTCACCATTAAGTTCATTGAAAATATCTTTTGATTAATAAATTGTAACAGAGTATACAATCCTTTGAGTTCAACATGTGAAGCCTAAAGCACAGAGCAAAACAGGGCAGAGAACCAGGGCACTTTATGTTAGCTAAGTACAAAACATTACAGCCTATGGTGCAAAAATTTTCCTTCCTAACCCTGGAGAGATGGCTCAGCAGTTAAGAGCACTGGCTGCTCTTTCAGAGGACCTGGGTTCAATTCCCAGAACCCACATGGAAGCTCACAACTGTCTGGAATCCAGTTCCACAGGATATGACACCCTCACACACACAAACAAGCAGGCAGAACACAAATATACATAAAAGAAAAATAAATAAATCATTTAAAAAAGAGTGGAGAAAGAATAGAAGGTCTCAGAGGTGACGAAATTCCTCAAGAAGACCAACAGAGTCAACTAACTTAGGTCTGTAAGGTCTTACAGAGACTGAAGCATCAACCAAAGAGCAGGCATGGACTGGCCCTAGTCCCCTGACACATATGTAACTGATGTACAGCTTGGTCTTCATGTGGGTCCCCTAGCAAGTGGAGGGGGGTTGTCTCTGACATGGACTCTGTTGTCTGGATCACTGTGGGGATCAGGAACTGACGGGAAAGGGGGTGAGTGGTGATGGAGCCCACTCAGAATCCCTGGAATCAGACTCTGGAGACCAGACTCAAAGGTACAGCTCTAACTTTATTGTCCAGTAACAACCTTTAAATGACTGGAATGCCAGTCAGTCCATCTCCTGCTTGCCCCAAGCACCAGTAACAATCAAGCAAATTGGTGCAACTATAAGGAAATGTGGGCGGTGGCGGGGGGGAAGAGGGGCAAGGTCACCTTGAAGACTTCTGTAAAGAAGAGGGAATCAGTCACCGACCTAGCCTTGGATCCATTTTGAGATGTCACTAGTGAGCTAGGAGTCCCTTGTAGATCAACACTTTGTGCAGTGGATCAGGACCTTTCGAGGAGTTGTAAGAGCCGCTGATGCTTCCCTTGTCATTCCCTGTGGGCCTCCAAAAGGCTTATGTAGACATTCCCCAGAGATCACTTGTCCCTAGTTGGGCTTCCTTGTCTGGCCTCAGTGGAAGAGACTCTACTTAGTCCTCAGACTTAATGTGCCAGGGTGGGTTTGTATGGGGGTGGGGAGCTTTTTCTGAGAATAAGAGGAGGAGGGAAAGGGAGAAGAGAGTAGAACCAGGTGGAGAGTAGGGAAGGGTCTGTGATCGGTATGTAAAGTGAATAAATAAATAAATTTAATAAAGAAATTTCCTTTCTATTTAGTAGCACATATCAAATAAAGCAACAATACTGACTCAATTACTAAAGCAAATTCAGCAGGATCAAGAGGTTCTGTGTCTTTATTATCTATATTATCTATCTATCTATCTATCTATCTATCTATCTATCTATCTATCTTTATTATCTAACAGGCAAATGTTGATAAGCCCATCTTTAAGCTTGAGATAAAACAAACCTATAAGCTTCTGGGCTCCATCACAAGTTTGTTCAAATATCAGAAGTGTTGACTTGCTATCCAGATTTTTCTGCCCCTCCCTCTCAAGTGGTGGGGCATAGGCCTGCTGGTAACTGCTCCTAAGACACTGTCCATGCTAGGTAAGCACTCTACCACTGAGCAACACTGTCATCCCCTTTCTATAATTACTTTCCTTTGCCAGAACGTACAATAGCACCTCAGTTCTGTAACATTGAGGTTGATTAGCCATTCTGAAAGACCCCACAAATTGATACCATCCACACAACCTTCTGAAATGGCTTTTCAGAGAAAAAAAATGTCAGCATTTCTCTATGGAATTGATTTAAAGTACTGAATTGCTTCATTTACAATGACACTGTTATATGGCAGCCATTAATATTTTAGTGAAAATTAGTTTAAAGCATTAATACTTTCACAATACGACCAAAGTTCCACCTGGAATTGGACAAAAGACTATTTCTCAGTCCCCACCCAGATACAGATGTCTGCACAAAATTAAGATCATGAAGAATTGGTGAAAAGTGACAGATAAAGGCAACAACAATGGAATTGCCATGTCATCTCCTGGGAGTGTTGTATGAGCACTTGATTGCTGTGAGGTGAGCAAAGATTATAAATGAAAGTCAAACTTCTCCCTTGAAAACACAAGGACACTCCCCAAAGCAGCAAGGGAACATGAAGGACAATAGTAGCATCAATGTATCTGTGCTTTGATCTCTGCTCTCTTGCTGTTTCACCTCAACAAAGCCACCACACTGCTGTTTATGCCAAGGCTGTGTGCTAAAGAAAAGAGGAGGACCATTTCCCCTCCTTCAAAAGCAGGAAAACTTCTCCCTGGGTCCGCAAATGGAAGAGCTTTGTCTTACTCTGGGACTGTGCCCACTGTCACTGAGGCAGATTGGTGAAGCAACGCTCCTCAGCTTCAGGTTTGCTTTCGCATGCGGTGTTGCTGGAGGAGGGAGATGGGCTCACACAAGCTCCCCATCCACCAGGAAGGCTACCATTGCACTGTGTAATTTTAACTTCTAAATTTCCTGCTTAACTTCCACATTTTTCAGTAATAGTGGCAGCCCATATTTTAATCTGATTTTGTTTCCATGTAAAATTCTCAGTTGAGACAAGCTTTCTAAAAAATATTGTGTAGAGGAAAGTCAGTGCTCATTTTCTTGAGTTTGTAGTAATGACTTGCTGGGTGTCTGAGCTTCTCTGGCTGTGAATGGCTCTGCTTCTGCAAAGGTTGTCAGGTACAGAAGCTCGGGCATATCATTGCTAAGTCACTGGGTAATGAGCTCTGGAGGACCAGGAGACTCCCTCCGACTGATCTTGAGGAAGAGAATGGTTGAGGATGGAGGCAGAGAGCCAGGCAGCATGACTGCATCTACAAGAACCGGAAAGACACTGGAAGCTTTTTTTTTTTTTCTTTACCCTCAAGAGTTTTATTCAGAAATGTATCAGTTGTATACTTACTGGACCCAAAATGGCCAGTACTTATACAACTTCCTCTAGATTTAGAATAATAAACCATTTATTTAAATACCAGAATTCTCTTTATTTAGATGCATTTATGTGTTTAAAACCACATTGTGTGCAATGTGTATTTGTCTCTGTGTGTGTATGTGCAAATATGTGTGTGTGTGTATGTGCAGTGTGTGTGTGTGTGTGTGCTTGCATTTAGAGGAAGGCAGTGGGTCTCTTCCCTTTCTACTTCTCGTGTTGTTTTGAGACAGGGTCTCCCGATTAAAACCTAGGTTGGTCATCTCAGCTACATCTATGTTGGATGGATGACCACCATTCTTCGTTGTTCTACCTGTTTCAGGCAGCTACCACTGGGAAAAAACTATATGTGAGCATGCCTGGCTTTTAAATGAGTTTGAGAATTTGAATCCAGGTCTTGTTGTTTTAGCTGCAAATGTTCTTCCTTGCTAAGGAAGATTACACTCCCCCTACTCATGAACTAGTCTTTTAATATCTTTAGTTCTGAACTTTACATATAAATTGAATTTCTTTTTTGAGATCTTCATTCTTTTCAGATTGAAGGTTGAAAAGTATTTTGTTTACTTGCTCATGAACTATCAAGTATGATAAGGAGTTAATAAAGACATTATCTCAAATAAATAATATTATTTTAAAAAATGTGTCCCTTTTCCCTTTCAAGAACAAAAACAAATGTATTAATAGAGTATTCTAACAGAAATTACATAGCAGTATTAGTAATACTTATTTTAGTTTGTGTATAAGCTGATGTTAGAATCCAGACATATTTCCATATTAGCATAATCTGTATGCAGGTGGCTCTACAGCATGGAGAAGTGATAAACTCAGCAACATGACACTTTAGAAGCAAGTTCACATCTGTTTGCTGAGAACACTGCAGGATGAAGAAACTTTCACAGAATGCGGACAGGTGGCTAGAAACAAGGCTGCTGTTATGGTGTATCAGCGTCCATGGCATTCTTCTAAGAGTCTTGCTTTTCTGAAGATTTATTTATTATTATTTTTTTGTGTGTGGCATTTTCTCCACATGACTGACTGCATGCAAGGCCAATACTTGTGGAGACAAGACAGTGTTAGGTCCTCTGGTTTGGGAGTTACATGTGTTTGTGCAGAGAAATGAACCTGGGTCCTCTGCAAAAGTATATATATGTATTTAACCATACCTTCAACCCTCAAGGTTTATTTCTACTCATAAAATATTTTATTCTGTGGAAATACAAAAAACAAAACAAAACATGAAACAGAAATGAGCATTGGAAACTTTCTTCAGAATTACTGGTGGTGATTGGAAAGGAGTGTTATGCTAACAGTTACCTTGTGGAGGTGGCATATATTCCACCTTTAAAAATGTCTTTGCAAATTTTTCAGCATTTTAACACAATGTTCTGTATCCACCTTTCAGTAGGGTAATATCCTATACCCATAACTTAGGTTCAAAAAGTAATTTCCTTCATTATGTACTGATCTTTTTCTGGAGTGAAAATGTATTTATGAGTGAAAAGTTTCATGCCCACTTAACTTATTTTAAAGGGGCACAATGGTAGAGAGTATCTCCTGTATTCATTGATGCTTTTCCCTTTCAAAGTTGGGACCTTCCTAGTGCTCCTCCCTTTGAGTGTGTTCTTACTTAGTGATTTTCATTGATCAAATGAATTTGGTGGGATTGACAGTGTATAATTCTAGAGATTGGAACATTAAGCTATGCATTCCTCCTTCTGTGTCCCTTTGAAGAGAAATCAAGTGTTTTAGCATGTGGACACTAAGAAATACCTACAGTAGGGGCACATGACAAGATCTAGGGACCATACAATACCTGCAGAGGAAGTCAAGCTTCTTGACAACAATCATTTGAGGAAAATTGAAAGTTGAAGTTTGAAGCTCCCATCAGGCCATTAGAGACTGTAAGCATTGGTTTACCTGCCTGTGATCTCATGTGAAATTCACAGCTCAAACCCCAAGCTAAAGCCACTCTTGACTTCTTAACTCATACAACCTTAAGATAACATGAGTAATGCTATATTGATCCACTGAGCTCTGAACGTATAACACAGAGAAACATAATTAGTACAATAATGTTGGCCGTGGTGGTACTCAGCCAAGTTTACAATCAAACTCCCCGGTATGGACAGGTTTCCTCAAATTCACAAAGGGTGTGTTCTCCCTTTTAAACCACATATTAACTTTGAAAGAAGACTCCTGATGGAGGACTTTTGTTCATCCCTTAGGCTTTGCTCTATCACCCAGGGAAGTCTTATGCTCATCATTTCATTTTTTTCCTATGCCACCCACTTGTCTTATCTGAGTTTCAACTTAGAATCTACTGCTGGCTATGAGCTATACCTTTCCTTCTGAGTATACTGCACTTTATAGTTTGCCTTAGCCAAGTCCTCTCTTCATCTACTTGTCTTTTCAAAGGTGGGGGATGTGAAGATTTGGATATGTTTTATCCACTGCCCAAGACTGTTCCTAATCTGTAGCTCTTAAAACAGAAAATGCAGTTTTATAGTTTGGAGTTCTTAGAGTTCTTATAGATTTTCTATGTTATATTCTGAAGATCAAGGAAAAATTCTTTCCTTGGAAATTTCTCAAACTTTTCTTTGTCATCATTGCAAAATATTAAAAAATTCCTAGGAGTCCATAATAAGCAATATTTGAAAGAATTATGACACATCTAATCTTCACAATGGAGTAGTACATATATATAAAATATAAAGAGACATTTTTAGGGTATACTCTTCAGCATCTATAAAATATGAGTCTTTGTTTGGGAAACAAGGAATTGTAAGATGATATGCACTCACTCAACTCTGAATGAAACTTGACAAACTAGGTAATTTTGTTTCTGTTAACACCTTGACGTATACCCACAAAAACCAAGATAGCAGAGCTACTGCTAGGATTTGAATATGAAATGTCGCTCATTTGGGTCATGTTAGAACACTTGTTTCTTACTTCATGGCATTGTTTGGGAGATTGTGGAAACAGTATGACATTGAGCCTGCCAATGGGAATAAGCCCTTGGAGACTACAGCCCATCCCTGGTTCTGGCCTTGTCTCTTCTTCAAGATCCACCAAGATATGAGACACATCATATACCTCTATGACATTTTTTGGCTACATTTTTCTTATCATGATGGAATGAGACTGTAGCTAAACTCAATATTTCCATCCTCAAGTTGCTTCTCTCAGATATTTTGTCATAGCAACAAGAGAACTGCCACAAATTTCATACAGAAAGGTTTGCATGGTATTCACCATCCATATCATGTATGATTCCTTGTCCTTGATGCTGTTATGCTGTATGTGACTCCATGTATTTTCTCAGTAGTGAAAATATTTGCAAGAAGAATAAAACAGAAGCTACTGAATTTATTCTGTGTATAGGTGGGTGGGAAGGGAAAGATGGAAGGGGAAATGGGGAACAACTATTATGAAGATGTATTTATACAACCCTTATTGTTAGAGACTGTTTCACATAGTCCCCAAATAAATAATTAAAACATATCAAAATGTGAGAACCCAAATTAAAAACAAATGGAAAGTAAAATTATTTGTGACAATAAATAAAATTACACATGCTGACGAGGATGGGGATAGAAAGAAATACAAAGAACATGGACAACAGTTCTCTCCTTTCCTTCCTTGGTTCTGGGATAGAACAGAGTTAAAAATACAAGATGAGCTTGGAAGATGGTAAGCTCATAGAACTGACAAGTTCCCAGGCAAGGGGGGGGGGCGGTGGATAACCTGCACGAGAAATGCGTGGAAAAGGAAGAAGCAGCGCTCTGTAGTTGCAAATCTTACACACTCATTTCCAAGCCGTGATGCTTAACAGAGCATCAGGTATCATCACCCAGTTTTTGGCCAGGTATATTTCAGGCTGTTCCCAATGTATTACTTTTCTTTGACAGTGAAAAGCACGGTTATTATTATTATTATTATTATTATTATTATTATTATTATTTATTTACATGAAGATCTGTATTAACAGTACATAAGATAAAATTTTGAAGAGATCTTGATGAGCTAAGCTCCATCAATTTGGAACCACTTAAAAATGATGGATTTTCAATATAATGTAATGAATTCACACGCATATAAAACTACAAATGAAAAGCAGATAAACCAAGAGGAAATTTATCTAGTCTTAGAAAATCTAAAATTAGTTATGAGTACTAAATAATCATGCCAGTATATGCCTCAATGTGATGGATGAAAAGCATAGCAGCATTTGGTTTTATTTTTTCCAGAAAAGGTCACTTGCAGAGAGACAAAGTCACTAAATGGGATATAGGGTTATAGAATAGACTTTAGGCAAAAGAAAAAAAAGTTAACAGAAATCTGGGAAGATTCTAACATAGTGAATACAGCAGTTACATTTCATGGATTTAATAATTGCATTGTCTCTAAATGGTGCAGACATTATGAAAAATGGAAATGGTAGTATTCTGTAATTTGTCCAAGTCCAAAAATATTAGTGGAAATCAGACCCTAATGAATTTACTGTTGTTACTCCAGTCCAGTTTTATTGAGAATATCTTTCCCTGTGTTTCAAAGTTACTTCCAGTGGCTTGAAAGGGAGCTCCACAGGAACATTAAGAGCATTGCTTGCTCTTCCAGGGGACCTGGGCTCAACTCCCCGCACCCACGTGTTAGCTCACACCTGTCTGTAACTCCACTCCCAGAAGATCCAACAGAAACACGGTGTGAAGAACACATGCAGGTAGAAACACACACACACACACACACACACACACACACACACACACCCCACATACACACAGTTAGAAAACATTTCTTTTATAAACCAAATTAATATTAATGGAAGAGGCAGCCATGACAGGAGCAGTGGCATTGGTGGCCAAAACCAAGGACCAGGCTCCCAATGTTGTTTAGGGTTTGTGGCTGCCCTGGAGTATAGTTAACATATGTACATAGTGTCCATTAGAGAAAATTAATTTCCCCTCTTCCAGCCGCTATTGACTGCAAATAGTCTCTTGATTGTGGTTGATGCTTTGTGGCCAATTCACCTTCTCCATGCTGGGATTTTGTCTGGCTTGAATTTGTTCATGTCTTATGCGTGTTGTACAGTCTTTGTGAATTCAAATATACACTATTCCTATTGTACCTGAAGGATACTGATTCCTTGGAGTCATCCACCACCTCTGTCTCTTGCAATGTCTCTCCCTTTTGTTTTGCATAGATCTCTGAGCCTTAAGGTGTTGATGTTGAAATAGACATTTAGAACTGTGTATTAAATGTCTACCACTATTTGCACATTTTTCGGTTGTGAGCACAGGGTTAATTTCCATCTATTGCAAGAACAAATTTCTGTGATGACAGTTGAGCAATGCATGGATATATGGGTATAGAAATATGTCATTAGGAGTTCCGACGTTGCTATTTTTATGTAGCAGAATAACAGCAGTAGGTTTTCCCATAGGGTTCATGTCCTGCCTAGTATCAGTTTCTTGGCCACATTGATTGTGTTATGTGTAGGTTCTATCCCATGGAGTGGGCCTTAAGTCCAATTTAAAAGCGGTTGGCTACTCCCATAACATTTTTTCTTTTTTTATTAAATTATTTATTAATTACACTTTATTCACTTTGTATTCCCCCCGTGGTTCCATCCCTCCTCCCTTCCCAATCCCTTCCTTTTTTCTCCCTCTGCACCCATGTCCCTCCCTCTGCACTCATGCCCCTCCCCAAGTCCACTGATAGGGGAGGTCCCCCTCTCCTTCCTTCTGATCTTAGTCTATCAGATCACATCTGGAGTGGCTGCATTGTCATCTTCTGTGGCCTGGTAATGCTGCTTCCCCCCCCTCAGGGGGAGGTGATCAAAGAGCAGGCCAATCAGTTCATGTCAGAAACAGTCCCTGTTCCCATTACTATGGAACCCACTTGGACACTGAACTGCCATGGGCTACATCTGTGCAGGGGTCCTATATTATCTCTATGCATGGTCCTTGGTTGGAGTATCAGTCTTCGGAAAGACCCCTGTGCTCAGGTTTTTTTTTTATTCTTTTGCTCTCTTTGTAGAGTTCCTGTCCTCTCCAGATCTTACTGTTTTCCACTTCTTTCATAAGATTCCCTGCACTCTGCCTAAAGATTGGCCATAAGTCTCAGCATCTGCTTTGATAGTCTGCAGGGCAGAGCCTTTCAGAGGAGTGCTGTGGCAGGCTCCTGACTTGTTCCCTCTTTTCTCCTTCTTCTGATGTCCATCTTCTTTGCCTTTCTGGAGAAGGATTGAACATTTTAGCTAGAGTCCTCCCTCTTGATTAGTTTCTTTAGGTGTACAGATTTTAGTAGATTTATCTACATATATTATATGTCTATATGAGTGAGTATATACCGTGTCTGTCTTTCTGCTTCTGGGATAGCTCACTCAGGATGATCCTTTCCAGGTCCCCCATTTACCTGCAAATTTCATTATATCCTTTTTTTTTTTATCACTGAGTAATATTCCATTGTGTAAATGTACCACAATTTCTGTATCCATTCCTCAACTGAGGGACATCTGGGTTATTTCCAGCTTCTGGCTATTACAAATAAAGCTGCTATAAACATGGTTGAGCAAATGTCCTTATTGTGTACTTGAGCCTCTTTTGGGTATATGCCTAGGAGTGGTATAGCTGGATCTTAATGAAGCCCAATTCTTAGTTGTCTAAGAAAGTGCCAGATTGATTTCCAGAGTGGTTATACAAGTTTACATTCCCACCAGCAGTGGAGGAGGGTTCCCCTTTCTTCACAACCTCTCCAGCATGTGTTGTCACTTGAGTTTTTGATCTTAGCCATTCTGATGGGTGTAAGGTGAAATTTCAGGGTCATTTGATTTGCATTTCTCTGATGACTAATGATGCTGAACATTTCTTTAAGTGTTTCTCTGCCATTCCTCTATATCTGCCATTCTCTCCATATTCCTCTATTAAGAATTCTCTGTTTAGCTCTGTACTCCATTTTTTTTAATTGGATTACTTGGCTTGTAGCTGTTTAACTTCTTGAGTTCTTTATATATACTGAATATTAGCCCTCTGTCAGATATAGGGTTGGTGAAGATCTTTTCCCAATCTGTAGGCTGTCATTTTGTTCTGTGGAAAGGACAGTGTCCTTTCCTTTCAGAGCTTTTCAGTTTCATGAGGTCCCATTTATTGATTGTTGTTCTTAGAGCCTGTGCTGTTGGTGTTCTCTGCAGGAAGTTGTCTCCTGTGCCACTGAGTTCAAGGCTCTTCCTCACTTTTTCTTCTAAGTGGTTTAGTGTGTCTGGTTTTATGTTGAGATCTTTGATCTACTTGGAGTTTAGTTTTGTGCAGGGTGATAAGTATGGATCTATTTTCATTTTTCTACATATAGACATCCAGTTGGATCATCACCATTTTTTATGATGATGTCTTTTTTCCATTGAATGGTTTTGGCATCTTTGTCAAAAATAAGATGTCCATAAGTGTGTGGATTTATATCAGGATCTTCTATTTGGTTCCATTGATCCACCAGTCTGTTTCTATGCTAGTACCATGCAGTTTTTACTACTGTTGCTCTATAGTACAGCTTGAGATCAAGGATGGAGATACCCCCAGAAGATCTTTTACTGTAGAGGATTGTTTTTAACAATTCTGGGTTTCTTGTTGTTCCATATGAAGGTGAGAATTTTTCTTTCAAGGTCTGTAAATAATTGTGTTGGTATTTTGATGGGAATTGCATTGAATCTGTAGATTGCTTTTGGCAGGATGGCCATTTTTACTATATTAATCCTGCCAAGACATGCGCATGGGAGATCTTTCCATTTTCTAATATCTTCTTCTAATTCTTTCTTCAGAGACTGGAAATTTTTTTCATACAGTCTTTGACTTGCTTGGTTAGGTTCACACCAAGGTACTTTATGTCCTTTGTATCTATTGTGAAGGGTGTTGTTTTCCTAATTTCTTTCTCAGCCCTTTTGTCTTTTGTATACAGTAGGACTACTGATGTTTTTGAGTTAACTTTGTATCGTGCCACTTTGCTGAAGATGTTAATCAACTGTAGGAGTTCCCTGGCTGAAATTTTGCGGTCACTCACGTATACTATCATATCATCTGCAAATAGTGATACTTTGACTTCTTCCTTTCCAATTTGTATCCCCTTGATCTCCTTTAATTGTCTTATTGCTCTAGCAAGGACTTCAAGAAAAATGTTAAAGAGATATGGACAGTGTGCAGCCTTGCCTTGTCCCTGATTTCAGTGGGAGTGATTTAAGCTTTTCTCCATTGAGTTTGATATTGACTATAGGCTTGCTGCAAATCGCCTTTACTATGTTCAGGTATGTGCCTTGTATCCCTGATCTCTCCAAGACTTTAAACATGAATGGATGTTGGATTTTGTCAAATGCTTTTTCAGCATCTAAGGAGATGATCATGTGGTTTTTCTCTTTCAGTTTATTTATGTGGTGGATCACATTGATGGATTTTTATTTTTATGCATTCTTGGGATGAAGCTTACTTGTTCGTAGTGGATGAAATCTTAGATTTGTTCTTGTATTCAGTTTGCAAGTATTTTGTTGAGTATTTTTGCATTGATGTTCATAAGGGAAATTGGCCTGAAATTCTCTTTCTTTGTTGGGTCTTTGTGAGGTTTAGGTATCAAGGTTACTGTGGCTCCACAGAATGAGTTTGGTAATCTTCCTTCTGTTTCTATTTTGTGAAATAGTTTGATGAGTATTGGTGTTAGCTCTTTCCTGAAGGTCTTGTAGATCTGAAGATATACTTGGAAAACTTAAAGAAAACACAAATGGAGGAAATCATGGAGAGGGAGAACTTAAGGAAGAAAACAGAAACTACAGAGGCAAGCATAACCAATAGACTACAAGAGATGGAAAAAAGAATCTTAGTGTGGAACATTCAATGGAAGAAATCGATGTATCTGTCAAAGAAAATGTTAAATCTAAAAGATTCTTGACATAGAGTATCCAAGAAATTTAAGACAACATGAAAAGACAAAACCTCAGAATAATAGGAATAGAGGGAAAAGAAGATTCCCTCCTCCAAGGCCCAGAAAATATTTTCAACAAAATCATTGAATAAAATTTTCCCAACTTAAAGGAGAGGTTGGACCAGAAAAGAAAACCCTCCTACCACATAATAATCAAAACAATAAGTATACAGAACAAAGAAAAAAAATACTAAAAGTTGCAAGGGAAAAAGGCCAAGTAACACATAATGGTAAACAAATCAGAATCACACCTGACATATTAACAGAGACTATGAAAGCCAGAAGAGCCTGGACAGATATCATGCAGGCCCTAAGAGAACACAGATATCAGCCCAGGCTACTATATGCAGCAAAACTCTCAGTCCTCACAGACAGAGAAAACAAGATATTCAATGACAAAAACAAATTTCAACAATACCCATACACAAATCCAACATTACAGAAGATACTAGAAGGAAAAATACAACCCAAGAAAACTAACTACTTTCAAGAAAACGCAGGAAATAAATAACCTTAAAACAAAAAGTAGCCAAACACAGAAACACACTACCACAGTAGTGGTCCCACATCAATATCAAAGTATATAACACCCACTGATCATTAATCTCCCTCAACATCAGTGGACTCAACTCTCCATTAAAAAGACAGAGACTCACAGAATGGATGCCTAAACAAGACCCAGCAATCTGTTGCATACAAGAAACACACCTAAGTCACACAGATAGACATTACCTGAGAGTAAAAAGCTGAAAGATGGTTTTCCAAGCAAATGGACCCAAGAAGCAAACAGGAGTAGCCATTCTAACATCTGACAAAATAGACTTTCAACCAAAATTAATAAAAAGAGATGGGGAAGGACACTTCATCCTCATCAAGGGAAAATTCCACCAGGAAGTTATCACAATCCTGAAATTCTATGCCCCAAATGCAAGGGCACCCACATTTGTTAAAAAAAAAAAAAGAATTAATAAAACATAAACCACACATAGACCCTCACACAACAGTGGGAAACTTCAACACCCCACTCTCAATAAAGGACAGATCAACAAAACAGAAATTAAACAAAGAAACAATAACTCTAACAGAGGTCGTGAAACAAATGGACCTCACAGACATTTACAGAACCTTACACCCAAACACAAAAGAATTTATTTTCTTCTTAGCACCTCATGGAACCTTCTCCAAAACAGACCATATAGTTGGTCACAAAGCAAGCCTGACCAATACAAACTAAAGATTGAAATAATCCCTTGTATCCTATCTGATCACCATGGACTAAAGCTGGACCTCAATGACAGAAACAGCAAAAGGCCTACACACACATGGAAACTGAACAACTTGCTACTAAATGACAGCTGGGTCAGGGAAGAAATAAAGAAATTAAAGTCTTCCTAGAATTCCAAGAAAATGAAGGCACAACATACCATACTCTTTGGTTGCAACTTCCTGTATTTCTTTACAGATGGCCATAATCTGTTTGAGTTTATCTTCCTCTAGTTCTTTACACATTTTATTTGTTTCCTCTGTTATCCTCTTTATAAGCATAGATATTAGGTCATCTTCTTGAATTTCAGTTATGCTGGGGTGTCGAGGGCTGCTTGCCCCTGGATAACTGGTTTCTGGAGATGCCATATTGCGCTGTCTTTTGTTGGCTGAGCTTTTATGCTGGTCTCTAACCACTGAGATATCTTAGGTATTGGGTGTTAGTTTCTGGTGGTTCCTGGAATCCTGTGGTGGAGTGAATCCCCTTGGCAGGAAGATGATTTTTCCTGAAGGAAGCCTCCTCAGCTTTTTGGGTATGATCACTGTATGGCCGGTGTTTTTCAGTAATTTTCAGAGCTCACCTCAGGCGTACAGTCCTGAGTGGTAACTGTGGTCCTTGTTCGTCGAGAGGCAATCCTCTCACCCTGAGAATTCCTGGAGGTAGCTGCCCTGCTTCTGGGTTTCTTGCTGTAAATTTAGTGAGCTGCTGTTGTAAGCTGGATTCCCCGTGGTCTGGTCAGTTTAATTAGGGATAACTGGTTGCTCCTTAGAGCAATTCTAGGGTTGGATTTTGCGGATCCCAGGCTTCTGTAGGTCTGAAGTTGGGGCTCTGTGCCCCAGTGCCCAAGTGGTAGTCAGTGGCATGTGAGCTCTGCTCTCATGCATGCAGCTGGAAGCTAGAGTCAGGAGCCTGTGGATAGCCAGAAACTTTTTCAGAACGAGGTGTCCTGAGGTAGGGCCAGGTGTTTCCCCCACTGTGGGGTTTTTTTCCCAACAGGAAGGCCCAGTCTGTGGTGTCGGGTTGGTGTGTAGAGTGTGCAGGCACTGGCGGGTGGTGGCTCCAAGCTGGTGACTGGGCAGGAACCTGAGACCTTTTCCTGGGACTTTCCCATGTGTGCTGGTGTGCGGGAGTCGGCTGAGTGCTCTAAGCTGTCTCCCTTCCTGTGGGCTTTTCTCCTGACAGTGACTCCCAGTCTCTGGAGCCCTGGGGTGCACAGTTCTGTCTGTTAAGGATAGTTGGTGCCCAGCGGATCTCTTGGCTGGCAGCATGCAACCACTGGTCTGTGGGACCTTTTCCAGGGATATATTGGGTGACGTGAAATCAGTTCCCGTTTGCTTCCTTCCCTGTGTGGTTTTCTCCTGACGGGGAAACCCAGTCTCTGATTCTCTGATGCCCTAAAGCACACAGTTCTGTCTGTGACGGAGAGTGATGCGCAGCAGCAAGTCTCTGTGTTTGCGGCTGGAGCCCAACCTGCGCCCTCCATTCTTTCTAGGGAAAGACTAGGTGATCTGAGGTCAGTCCCGTTTCCTTCCTTCCCTGCAGGTTTTTCTCACGACTGGGACTCCCAGTCTCCGTGTTTTTGTGCCCACCGTTCAGCCTGGGAAGGTGATCAGGACACGCAGGTATGTGGCTCTGGTCTGGTGACCGAGTGCCTGCGGGACCCAGGATCTCTTTCAGGTTGTGGCTGGGTGACCTGAGAGTGGACCCGACTGATTCCCCCATCGCGGAGTTTCCTCTCACCTGGGAAACACGATCGCTGTTGTTTTAGGGCCCAGAGTTCAGTCTCTTGGTCGCTGTACCTAAAATGCTGTCCTGCTCCTCAGATGCAGTGTCCTCCTGGCGCCGCCATCTTGTCCCTCCTCTCCCATACCATTTTTGAACTATTGCCCCAGTACATTCTGCTGCTATTATAGATCACAGGGGTCAGGACCACAGTTGGGTATGACTATGCATTAGTTTTCTCCTCTTGTGGCACCTTACGGTACTATGAATGCTAGTTAGCAAGGATGAAACTTCTAGTTGGATTCCCATCTTGATATTTCCATGTACAATGACAGAAATAAATTGTAGCTTCAGCAATAGGACTTTACCATCAGGTTGTGAAGGGTAACCAATAGCACTGGCAATCATCTATAATTTTTGTTAGAGAGTCTTTGGGGCTGTTGACATTTTGTTGACTAATGATTTATGTGGAGGGACCCAGCTTACTAGGAATAGTACCACTCCTGGACAGGTGGTTCTAGAAGATATAAGAGAGAAGACTAAGCAAGCAATGTGGAACCAGCCAGTTACAGTCTTTCTCCATGGCTTCTGATTCAGTTCTTGACTCCAGGTTCCTGCTTTGAGTTCTTGCCTCAACTTTTCTTCATGATGGACTGTTACCTGGATGTGTAAGATAAAACAAATCCTTTGATTCACCAAGTAGCTTCTGGTCTTAGTATTTTATCACAGCAATTGAAATCTAACTGAGACCATGCATTGTGGCCTTCCAAACATTTCCCCAGTAGTTCATATTATGAGTTCCACTGAGGCAAGCTATCACTTCTCTGGCTTCTAAATGAAGATCTTCCTGCCTCAGCATCTGGAATGCTGGGATATCATGTGTCCATAGTCCTCTCTGTGAGATTAATAGCTTAGGTGCTGTCTGTATTTCTATAGCACATATAATTAAATTCCCTAGTTGATGCATATTATGCATTGTTTGGAGTAAATTAAACGGAACTGACTTTGAACAAAGTATTTGAAAAAGCAAGAAGTGTGAACTCTGAATAACAGGTACCATGATTCTGTTTCCTATCTGTTTTTGAAAGTTTTTCAGTTTTTAGGAAACATTTGCCCAGTGGCAAACTAAAATTTGCTAATTGGCCTTTTAATATCATTACACTTACACAAAATCATCATACCTACCCACTACGTATAATTTAATGCACATTATAAAGAATTTTGAAGATCTTCAGTGGAAGATATAAAAATAACCTTATAACTTGGTGCACCTAATTGAAAAAACAAACAAACAAACAAACAAACAAAATCCAATAAACAAAAGCCCATCATTGATTTAAACTTTCACACTTGAGGAAATTCTTGGAGATAATACAGTTTTGATCATGAATCTCTTCCTTCCATTATTTGAAATGTAAAATGTCAGTTTAAACACATTTTCATTTAAAACTGACGTGGATTAAAAGGTGAGTTTGAACAAATGGGGTCATATATGTAGTGTAATGTATATGTAGTGTAATGTAATATGACAGTGTAATGTAACTTATATAATAGTGAAGTTGCTGAGAAATTAAGGACAGCCATAAACTCAATAATTTCAGTAACTGAATTTGTAGCAATGACTATAATAGTGGAACTGTGTTTTATAATTTTGAAATTTCTTTAATTTTGTGTTTAGTCATAAAGCCTCGAAATTTAAGGATTTGAATGTTGTCTTTATTTGTGTTTTTAATATTTTCTAATAGATTAATGTCATAGTATTTGTTATATAATACATATTATTATAAATGTTTATAATTATCAACTAATATTGGCCTTGAAGTTTTCTGAAGTAAAATATAGTCTTGAATAATAATTTGAAATACAACACTTATAATTTGAACATATTCTGTTTCCAAATAATACTATGTTCCCTTACTATCTTCTCAGCTGGATGTATTTTCTTATGATTTTTGTGAGCAGTATCAAAAATGTACTGACTTAAGCTGAATTGCAAGATCTGTAATAAATATTGTCTTAATAAAGAGGGTATGAGCAACTAAAACATACAAATATGATAACCAGCTTGCAAGGAACTTGAGTCAATACTTGAGGGTATTTGTTTAATATGTGCTAGGCACAATTCAGAATACTTAATATGAATTAGATCTATTGAATCTAGACTTCTATGGTAATTGAGATATTAAGAATATTTTTTCCAAGGCCACACATAACATAAATACCACAGAAGGATTAAAATACAGGCATTCTGGTTCCACAGTATGTTCAAATAGACAAGATAACAGTCATTTTACGACTTCAATTAGATGAAAGTCTTGGCTTGTTTTACATGATGGAAGATGAGATTCTAACATGAACACTAATTTTTAACAAATTAATTTCACAACAAATAGAGATATATTTTCTGTAAGAAGACAATAGATTTAGAATAGCTGTATAACATGACTGTTTCAGTGAATTTTTCTGGGATCGGCCTGCTTGTAGCAAACTTGAGATATTCAGGACCTTAGCTGGGATATAAAATGTACCAGAAATCAAATCAAGTTGCCTCTTTCTCAGATTTGAGCCACCCTGAAACACATCAGATCATTCACAGCCATGGCCAATCCTTACAGAAAGCTTACATACATTAATTCAGAATTAATCTCCTGAGATTTTGGTAGTATCTCCTCTAAATTGTTTTATTATGTTCTTCAGATTTCCTTGCCTAAAACAAGTTGATGTACATCTTGGTAATACAAACAATTTTAATTATAACTTCTTTATATTGATAATTCATGCCATGCAGGTGTGTATGAAACATTAGCAAAGAAATCTAAGTTAGCAACATATTTTTAGATGTAATGACTCAGCAATGGAATAAAAACCCAACTAAAAATCTGGTTACATGCTTAAAACTTAAGGATGATGGGGAAGTTTTAGTTCTCGGAGTTGAGTTTATTGTGATTGATTCAGAGATATAGGTTCATCCCTCTGCATGTTGATGTACTCTTTTCCTTTAATGAGCAGGAAGCATCTTCTCACCTGGCTAGCTCTAGAGAGCTGGGAGGAGTATAAACATATGGTTTGAAGAGAAAGTAGCACCCTCACTCAAGGCCTATTTAGTGAGAAGGTATGAAAAAGACTACAGTGTGCTAGAATCTGAAGAATATCTTTGATTGGTTCTCTGTAAATTAGGGTCTTCCAACTTGGAAACAACCCAGATGTCCATCAACGGAGGAATGGATACAGAAATTGTGGTATTTTTACACAATGGAATACTACTCAGCAATCAAAAAGGAGGAAATTATGAAATTTGCAGGCAAGTGGTGGGATCTAGAAAAGATCATTCTGAGTGAAGTATCCCAGAAGGAGAAAGACAAACTTGGTATATACTCGCTTATATAGACCTACAAGACATGATAAACATAATGAAATCTACACACCTATAGAAGATAATCAAGAAAGTGGACACAGGCGAAGGTGATTAATCCTCATTTAGAAAGACAAATGGGATGTGCATTGAACTTATGACAGGAGTCTATCTCAAAAGGCATCTGAAAGACTCTACCTAGCAATGTTTCAAAGCAGACACTAAGACTCATAACCAAACCCTCGGCAGAGTGCAGGGAATCATATGAAAGAAGGGAAGTTAGTATGATATGGAAAGGATAGGAGCTCTACAAGGACCAAATATATCTGGGCACAGGGTCTTTTCTGAGACTGACACTCAACCAAGGACCATCTATGGATATAACCTAGAACTTCTGCTCGGATGTGGCCTGTGGTAGCTCAGTAACCAAGTAGTTTTCCAAAGTAAGGGGAACACGGACTATTTCTAACAGGATCCCAAGGGCAGGCTGTTTGACACCCCCCCCCCCCAGGGGAGGAGCAGTCTGTTAGGCCACAGAGGAGGACTTTGCAGCCAGCCCTGAAGATACCTGATAAAACAGGGTCAGATGAAAGGGGAGGAGGTCCTCCCCTATCAGGGGACTTGGAAAGGGGCAGGGAGGAGACCAGGGAGGGAGTGTGGGGTTGGGGAGGGAATGAGGGAGCGGGATACAGCTGGGACACAGAGTTAACAAAATGTAACTAAAAAGAAAAATAAAATAAATAAAAAAAAATAGAAAAAAAATTAGGGTCTTCCAGTAATTAGAGAATAGTAACTTATTCCACAAAACAAGTTCTCTACTGATCTTCATATAGAAATTCATTTTCACTGTGACATTTTTGCTGAAGGTTACCATGAATTTTGAAATTGAGATTAAGAGAAGAAGAAATAAAAAAGAAAAATTTCAAGCTGCAGATACAAATGATCTGTCTCTTATTAAAGTAGTGGCAATTAATAGAAAAAAAAACACCTATGTTTAACTCCAGTTCTATTTGATTTTCTTTGCTGTTATTTTCCTTAATAAACTGTATTTGAAGGTTAAAAAATACAACTTACATTAAAACACTACTCTCCTTGTGCCAAGTGTATTTTTTTTTTGCTAAAAACTGTAGATGTGTAATCCATACCCTTCTATACTTTGTATGTATTAACAAAAATCATGTTTGTTAACATTATTAGATGTATTTTGATAAGTTAAATATCTGATCATATATGAGGCAAAGAAAGAAATACTTGGTATTGATCTAGTTTTATACATTATCATTATAACTATGTCCATTGTTAACACAGGTTACCCTAATAAAGATATCTTGAAATTTGAGGCATGCCAGTTCTTTTAATGCAAAGTTTCATGCTTTCTTTTTTAATTTTTAATTTTTATTTTTTCTTCACAATTTATTCATTATATATACCGATTGAAGCCCCCTCCTCAACTTCCACCAGTCTCACCCTTCCTCCCTCTTCTCCCTACCCCCTTCCCCTAGTCCACTGTAAAGGGAAGTTCTCCACCGCTGACATCTGCCCATAGCTTGTTAAATCTCATGAGGACCACCTGGATCCTCTTCCTCCATGGCCTGGTAAGGCTGCATCACCAGGAGTCAGTGATCAAAGAGCAGGCAACTGAATTCATGACAGAGGCAGCCCCTACTCCCCTCACTCAGAGATCCACAGGAGACTGAAATGCCAATCAGCCACATCTGAGCAGAGGGTCTAGGTCCTCTCCATGCATGGTCCTCCATTGATGCATCAGTCTCTGCAGGACATGCTGGCCTCAGAGTTTTTTGGTTTTGTTGGTCTCCTTGTGGGGCTCCTTCCCCCTCCATGTTTTTCTATTCCTATCCCTCTCTTTTCCAATAAGACTTCCTGCTCTCTGCCCAAAGTTTGACCCTAAGTCTCAGCATCTGCTTCAATTCCTAGTTGGCTGGATACTTTCAGAGGGCCCTCTATAATGACTCTCATACTACTTCTTCTATTCCACTGATTCTCATCCATTTGCCATTCTGGATGAGATTTAAGCATCTTCCCTAGGGTCCTCCTTAGTGTTTAGCTTCTTTAGGTCTGTAGATGGCTATTCTATATTATACAGCTAACCTCCACTTATAAGTGAGTATATACCATGTGTTTCTTTCTGTTTCTGGGTTACCTTATTCAGGATGATCTCTTCTAGTTCCATCGGTTTGCCTGCAAATTTCACGATTTCCTTGTTTTTAATTGCGAGTAGTATTCCATTGTGTAGATGTACCACAATTTCTGTATCCATTCCTCCATTGAGGGACATCTAGTTCTTCAAATACTTGCTAGAGCAAGAAGACAATTAAAGGAGATGAAGGGGATTCAAATCAGAAAGGAAGAAGTCAAAGTATCACTGTTTGCAGACGATATGATAGTATATATGAATGACACCAAAAATTCTGCCAGGGAACTCCTACAGCTGATAAATATCTTCAGCAAAGTGGCTGAATACAAAATTAACTAAAAAGAAATCAGTAGCCCTCCTGTGTACAAAAGACAAAAGGGCTAAGAAAGAAATTAAGGAAACAACACCCTTCACAATAGCTACAAAGGACATAAAGTACCTTGGTGTGACCCTAACCAATCAAGTCAAAGAGTTGTATGAAAAAATTTCTACTCTCTGAAGAAAGAATTAGAAGAAGATATCAGAAGATGGAAAGATCTCCTGTGCTCATGGCTTGGCAGGATTAACATAATAAATGGCCATCTTACCAAAAGCAATCTATAGATTCAATGCAATTCCCATCAAATTACCAACACAATTCTTTACAGACCTTGAAAGAAAAATTCTCAATTTCATATGGAATAAGAAGAAACCCAGAATTGCTAAAACAATCCTCTACAATAAAAGATCTTCTGGCGGTGTCTCCATCCCTGATCTCAAGCTGTACTTTAGAGCAACAGTAATAAAAGTTACATGGTACTGGCATTGAAACAGACTGATGGATCAATGGAATTGACTAGAAGTCCCAGAAATAAACCTACACACCTATGGACACCTGATTTTTGACAGAAGTTTCATACTTTTCAATCACTTCTGGCAAGAAGTAGATGCTTGGTTTTCTAAGCCAGAGTCACATGATTTTCTTTTGATAACAATTCTTTATACACACACACACACACACACACACACACACACACACACACACACACTGCTCACCCAGTACTTTCTAGACTTTATGGGTGTTGTCTAGAACAGAACAAACTGAGAAAACCAGTTACCTTGCACTCATGTGCTAAGGCTGCAAAATATCTGGCTGTCTGATGTATTTTGCCACATATATTCAGTGTATGTACACGTACTTGTATCTACAACTACCTTAGACTTATAATTTACTATTTTAGTACTATGAAAAATACTGAAACTGAAAAACCATGCTCTATTCCCACAAAAGATCTTGCGTTTTTCAGACAATAACAGTAGTAAATTTGATAGACAGCATTAAAAATGTGATTTTGATTTTCACAAATTGAAAACTAATTTTTCTGAAGTAGCATATTATTTGATACAGTAGCATGGTATACAATGAGCCCACTCCATATCAGTGACTCAGTGATGGAGAGGATTATAGTTGCATACTAAGGGAATTTGGTAGTCTGATGTGGTTAAATTGCCTTAGTGAATGTTTAAAATAATTTGCTTTATTTAACAAGTTATCAATTTATAAAAATAATTTATGATACACAATAATTATTATCAAAAGATTTTTCTCTTTGAGGATATTATACAAGCAATGCATTAAATTTGCAATTAAAAAGTTTGAGCTGTTATTCTTTGTGTGCCATCTAAGCATCAGCTTTCCAAGGTGAGTGGTAAAATATCCGGCTAAAAGTGAGTAGTGTGATTCTCCCACCAACTTAAACAAAGGGAGCACAGGAGATCACAGATGATGCATTTACCCAGACTTACCCTTTAACTGAAGCTTCTAAAATAAGATTAATGGAAAACAGTATTTCGGGAGAAATGATGCATACTGATTCATACAAAATTCTGTTCATTGTATATTTCTTTTTTTGTATTAGCTTTAATGAATAGATGCACCTTTTTATTTTGTGGTACCCTACCATTAAATGATATCATCATTCTTTTTTCCTACCTAAATAAATTCGAATTCTTGTCACCTACTATCTGAACAGGAAGATTTTAGACATTATTCCTAATTGAGATTTTTACTGAATATCTTTAAAGATAAATTTGTTTTATTCTTTCACACACTATTTAAAAGGGTTTTCACATTTTTATCTTCTAAAGGAATTGTCAATGAGAAACTAAAACTACATAGACTATACATTAAAATCACTTTAGTTTTTAAGCTGTCATGAACTGTTTCGAAAAATGCTAAGTTGCTATTGTTTAATGTCTGTCATTTTATAATGCTTTAGAAGTTATCTATCCTGTAAAATTATTAACTGATGCTAAAATTGCCTTGTAAGTATTAGGACAATAGCAATTTTGTAACAGCTGGGACACTGCCAATGTAAGATAAGTACATTTTGCTCTGTAGATTCATAAAGTGCTTTGAAATGGTTTGTAACTGATGGATGGATGCATTTTCTAAGTGCAGAAAGCAATATTTTGTAGAAGGAAAAGGCTTGAAAGCTGACACACATGCATGCAAATGCCATTCTCTTCAGTAAGTAATTTGCTTTTTCTTTGAAAAGCATAAATGGCATAGTTAGACACATTATTTTGTATATTGCACATAACAATACAAGATGCACAAAAACAGCAAGTACAAAACATTTCATATTGATAGAAGAACCCATGGCTGTGGTATATGATTAGCATAAATGTATACACACTGAAGTAATGCCTCAGGATTAAAAAGTGAAACTGAAAAAAAGGGGGAAAGTTCTACTCAACTTCAGGAAATAGCATTTATTCCTCTTTTTTCTGGCTTTAAATTTACTACTGCCACTTGATTAGAATGTTTCAAATCTCATTTTAAATGGACATTTTTGCCTTAAGGCACAATGCATTAACCACAGTACAAATGCAAGATTACAAAGTCTTAGTGTGGCTGTCCTTTTTTAGCCATTTTTTTTTCTTTAAAAGGCAACAATATTTTTTTTCCCATGTGAAAAGTATTTACAAAGGACAAACTTGTTAGTTGACCTGAACTGACTTTTTATGTATCCCCATTCACCTAGCAGACTGCCCAAGAGTGATTGACCAATAACTATGTGTATCATGAGTTCCTGGAAATATTTATGAGAAAAATCAAGTTTGTGATGAACTGTTTTTCAGACACTGTCTTAAATAGTATTTAATTGATACTAAACACCTTAGCATTTCTTTTGCCTACACATAGCAACTTTACATTTAGGCCAGTTAAGTTTCGCTACTAATTTTAGCATTCTTTAGATGAAGAAAGGCCTCTAGCTTGTTGTTGGCTAAGTTTCAGTTTTCCGTCATAGAAAACAAGAAAAATGGAATCTGCTGCTAAGAGTCTTCTGAAAAGTAAATCTATATAAAAAGTACTTGTGCATAGTGTATGGCACACAGCTTTGCTTATAATATTATTGTTGTCACAGTTCCATTCTTCATCATGTTATTACTGTGTGTGTTTACCAGTGTAGACATATCTCAGCTCTTTGGAAAGATACTTTCTTGATTTTGACAGTTTCTATGAGAATGACATGAGCTCTACTTACTGAAGAGAACTGAGTACAGTCAGGGAGGAAATTATTTCACAGATGGGGCCATGTTTTGGAAAATTGTAAGACCAAATCTCCAAATTATATTTGGGGATGTTTTGGAAACTGGCTATTTATTCAGAGATGACCCTTGGCCATCCTTAGATACCTAATTCAGCATACTGTCTTATGTGGTAATTAACTGATCAACTAATGAAATTTCTTACCTTCTCAAAACTCAGATTTATTTGCTTATGTGGAAGAATATCACCATAACACAAACAATGGGACATACCAAAGAGTGTGTGCACCTGATATATTTTGATTGAAGGAGACCTCTGGTATGACTTACTGGAAAGACTCCTGTGAAAAACAAGAAAAGAAATGCTTCTGTTTTGATAAAAACATCATACACCAAATTACACATAATTCTAACATTATTTGTGAAAAATGTGATTAAATGAAGAATTACATCATTTCATAATAGCAAACTTTGCTTTACATTTACTCATATCATTTTGCTATGCGTTTAAATATAGGTGGAAAAAATACATGCTGAGAGTTTTAGTTAGTACTTTGCTATGTGGTCAAACTTTTCAGGAAATTCCAAAGACAGCAACATTCCTAACAAGGCTCTCAGACACAGATTTGCTGAAGAACAGTATGTTTTTCTGCTGGCCATTTTCTCCTCTTCTGAGCAAATTTACCCAATAAAGATTGCATTCCTTTTACAGTAGCTTTTTGAACCTTTTAGCTCAAAGCTGCCACTGCCAACCAGAACCCCTACACTTTTGCCATCTCTAGATATGGCTGTTTAGGCCAGGTAGGTTATTTTATTATTAATACTTTTCACTTTCTGTCCATAACTGTAGTCAAATTACTGAAACAAATCAACTTACTCTCCCGAATGTGGTATGAACCTTTAACTATGCCGGCTTTTATGAGCCCTTTGTCACATATGAGCAATGTTGGTAAAAATCACTAATGACAATTGTCCTGGGTGAATAATCCACTTTTGGGTTCCACTGTTCTTTCTTTTTAGTTTGGCTCATCTGTTTATTATCATTGCTACCCAAAATAGGTAAATGACTCAGGTATAAATAGCAGCCAAAATTTTTTTCCATGTTTTCTATGCAATTTAATTGTGTCAGCTTTAGAGTGTGTGACATACAGACTTAAACAGTTTTAACTTGGAGAAAAAAATAATGTATAAGAAACATGGTGCCACCTTTCATAATCTAAACTTGGTACAGTCTCATCTTAATTTTTTCCTCAGATAATATATCCTGGTTGTGGTTTCCTCTCCTCTATCTTCCCAGTTCCTCCTTCCCTCCCTTCCCATCCAGATCCACCCCCTCACTGTCTCTCATTAGAAAACAAACAAGCTTCAAAGGAAGAATAATTAAAATATATGAAATGAAACAAAAACAAACACGTCACAGTGGAACAAAACCAGCTGACAAACAAACATAAGAAAAATATCTTAAAACAAATATAGATGTAGAATCCTACTTGTTTGCAAACTAAGGAATCCTTTAAAAACACCAGAAAGGCATAAAATATATGTAAAGGACATGTGGGGTAAAAAGAGAGAAGAAAAAATATAAATAAAAATACAAATAAAATTAAAATAAAAAACCCAAACCAGGTAAAATTAAAAAAATAAATAAAGGGAAGGCCTCCCACCACATTATTTGATAATAAACCTCCAGAGAATCCACTGAGTTTATTTTCTGTTGGTCATCTCCTGCTGGGCATGCAGTCTACCATTAAGAGTAATTTGTTTTCCCACTAAGACTCTCTTGGAGGAAACTAAATTCTCATTTGCAAGTAGCCATCAATTGGAGCTAGCTTCTGGGTTAGGGATGGGCCATGTGTCCACTCTTCCTTTCAGCTCTAGGACCTCATCTGGACCAGACTTGTGCAGGTCTTATGCATGCTGCTTCACTCTCTGTGGTTTTCATATGTGCATTGAGCCTGTTGATTTAGAACTTTCTTGGTATTCTCCATTCCTTCTGGATCTTACTTTCTTTCCACTCACTCTTTTGTTGGGTTCCCTAAGCCCTGAGGAGAATGATTCAATAGAGACATCTACTTTGTGGCTGATTGTTGCAAGGTTTTTCACTCTCTGCATAATGCCTGGCTGTGCATTTTCTGGTTTTGGTCCATATGTCAGGAAAATACTTCTCTGAGCATAGCCAAATATCATTAAATAAATTTTATTGCTACTTTTTAAATTTTATTTTTTGAACAGTAGTATTTGATTTTAGCCTAGGTCCCTGAGATATCTGGTCTCAGATTCTTGGCCACCCAAGCAGTGTCAGGTATGGGCTCTATCTCATGGAGTGGGCCTTCAGTCAAATTAGATATTGGTTGGTTATTATCACAAGCTTTGTTCCTCCACTGAACTAAAACATCTTGCAGGAAAGATGCCATTGTAGATCAAAGGGTTTGTGGCTTGGTTGGTGTTTGTATTCTATTTTGGTAACATGAAGAGTACCTTCCTGCAGCAAAGATGCTAGCATGTAGGGGTGAGGGCTCTATGTAGTAAGAAGAAACATCCTGTGGTTATATACTCAAGAGTACTACAGCTGCATCTTGAGGTAGATCGATTCTCCTTTTCCTGAAGAACCACACTGACTTCCACAGTGCCTGTTCAAATTTGCACTCCCACAAGCAATGGATGAGCCTTCCCCTTATTCCACACTCTCCAAGAATAAACTATCACTTCTTTTATTGGCCTAGCTGTTTTCAGGAGTATAAGATGATATCTCAAATTGTTTTGATTTGTATTTCCCTGATGGCTAAGGATGCTGAACATTTCTTTAAAATTTTCTTACTTATTTGAGTTTTTTTCTTTTAAGAATTATTTGTTTGGATCTGTAGTCCATTTTAAAATTGTGTTATTTGTTTTATGACAATCTATTTTTATGTGTTCTCTTTATATAATTTGTATCTGAACCTCTACTGTGGATGTTGATAAAACTCTTTTTCCCATTCTGTAGGCTGCTCCTTTGTCTAAATGATAGTGTCTTTGACTCACAAGAAGCTTCTCGGTTTCCTGTGGTCCCTTGATTGTCGTGCCTGCTCTATTGGTGTTTTCTTCAGGAAGGCTTTCTCTGTGAGAAGTGAGTTCAAGGCTATCCTGCATTATATCTTCTATCAAGCTTAATGTACCTAGTTTTATGTTGAGGTCTTTGAGACATTTGGAGTTCGGTTTTGTGCAGTGTGATAAGTATGGATCAATTTGGAGTCTTCTGCAAGCAACCATTCAGTTCGACCAGCAGTATTTGTTAGAGATGCTGTAGGTGTGTGGATTGATGTTTGGCTCTTCAATTCTATTCTAATGATCAAATTTTCTGGGTTTTTTTTTTTCAGTGAGAACTGTGTTTTAAAATTTTTATTGATTTTTTTTGTGGATTTCACATCATGCACTCTAGTCTCACTCATGTTCTTGTCCACTCATAACCACTCTTTACTCTTGCAACACCCCACCCAATTAAAAATCCCACACAAACAAAGCATAGAAAACATCTCATCATGGAATCTGTAATGTGTCACAATGTGTTCCACAGTATATCCCTGTGTCCACACATCTTCCCTTGCCAATGTTCACTGCATTGAGTCCTTGGTCTGGTTTGAGGTCTCTGGCTTCTGTGACGCCATCAACACTGGCTCTTCCCTGGGACGACTCCTGGTTATCCTGCTGTTGCCCGGTGTCGTGTAGAACCTGTAGCTTTGGAAGAGCAGGACTGGCCTTTTCACGTATTCCAACTATTCGCAGATGATATAGATGTTTGGGTGGGCCAACTCTGAGCCCTGGATCTGAGCCTGTGTGTTAGCATTGTCTCAGGTGCTCTCTTATCTGCACCACCAAGGAAATCTCTCCTGCACTGCTCAAGCTGCTCTGCACCTCAGGGCTGGCTCTCCTGTGCTCCCTCCCCCCTTTAATGATGCCACCTACAGGAGGCCTGCTCTACTCCTATCATAGCTTGGGGACCCACTCACTGGCCTCCAGTGCCAGCTCCACTGTGCTGCCCAGTCAAGGATCTGGGCCCACTGTCTTAAGTGCTGCATCCTGCAAGGGACTGGACCAGTTCTCACACCCTCGGGACTGGCTCACCCGTGCCTTTGTCATCAACATCAGCTCCACTGTCTTGCCAAGGAGAAAGGTGCAGAGCCTGCTTTCCTGAGTGCTACATTCGGGGGCGGGGGGTGCAAGAAAGCAATCCTGTTCTCACGCTTTTGGGACCAGGTCTCCTGACTACTGGAGTTGGCAAGGAAGGGAGGAAAAGGACCCCGAACCACCCCCTCACCCATGCTGCCGCACAATAGCAAGGACAGCTGTCCTGCACTTTCGCCCTCCACCAGGGCTGCCTCTACTGTGCTGCCCCTGCAGTGTTCAGAACCTGCTCTCCTGAGTGTTGCAGCCTACTGGGGGCAGGATCTGCTAACATCTCTCATGCTCCCATGATCCTGAGGCCATCAATCCAGACTGCCTCAGGAGGTGGCAGGCAGGTAAGAGGGCAGAGGGCATCCTCTCCTCTTGCCCTCAAGGCTGGCTCCCTTGTATCCCCTCCACCAGGGTCAGCTCTGCTGTGCTATAGAGGTTAGGCGCAGGGCCCTCTGTCCTCAGCGCTGCCACAGAGAGAGGTGGCAACAGCTCTCCAGAGCACTTCAAGCAATGAGGGTCGGGCAAGTTCTAAACAGCCCCTGGACATCCATGCAGAGCCTGGTGGCTGCCTAGACCAGGAGCATCCCTGTGTTCTCTATTGGCAATCTGAACCACGGACATCAACACAGACCCTGCATTGCATAGCCAAGAAGCCAGACATGGCTTTCAGCTGAAGGTAGGGTTGGGACCTCACCATGACCCCAGGTGGCAGGGCTGGCCACTTACAACAAGGTTCTCCTCTACTCTCTTGAGGCTCCAGTCATCCTTTCTTTATAATGTCCAAGCTGCTCCCTTCTTTCTCTACCATCTGGCCCCCTCGTACTGGCATAGTGTGGTGGCTCCCACTGTAGAGTGGCCACACACCTGCCAGGCACCTGGGTGACAGGCACAGTGGCAAGTGGGTGTCTCTGGCCCACCTGTGCCACATGCCAGGGGGCAGTTCTGTGGGTGGCATGGAAGTGTGCAGGTCTCTGTCTCTTTTTCCTCCCCACCGTGCTGTACGGTGGTGGGCAGGGTTTGTGTGTCGATGGTCTGCCTGTGCTGAGGGTGGAGGGCAGCGCTGTGCGTTCTTTCCCTGCCTGCAGTCTGAAGGTCTCCCTCTGCCTTCCTCTTTCTGTAATGAGCTATACGATTTGATTTCATTTCATTTCTTTATTATCTGTCCTAGGAATAAAACAACTTTGGCCACCAAGCCAGGCATCAAGCTAATATGAACAAAAAACTGCCATCTGCTCTGCATCTGACTGATAAAAAAATAACATCATCAAAAAGGTGTCCCTTGGCCCACTGCTCTGCAGTACAATTTGAGGTCAGGGTTAGTGCTATCTACCTAAGCTCTTGCATTATTCAGAGTTTTTCTAAATATCCTGTGTGTGTGTGTGTGTGTGTGTGTGTGTGTGTGTGTGTGTGTGTGTTTACATATGAAGCTACAAGTTGGCCTTCCAAGGTATGTGAAGAACTGTTGAAATTTTACCAGGGACTGTGTTAAATCTGTAGACTGCATTCGATAGGACTGCCACTTCTACTTATTGATTCTGCAATTCATGAGCATGGGAGTTATTTCCATCTTATGATATTTTCTTTCTTCCGTGTCTTCCAATTCTTTCACTTGCTTGTTTAGAGTTATCCGTAGATAACTATTGTGAAAGACTTTGTTTCCCTGATTTCTTTCTCAATCCACTTTTTAAAAATGGGCATTGGTGCTTTGCCTGCATATGTGTCTGATCCCCTGGAACTGGTGTGACAGAAAGTAGTGAGTTGCATTGTGGGTGCTGGGAATTGAACCCAGATCCTCTGGAAGAGCAGCCAGTGCTCTTAACTATTGAACCATCTCTCCATCCCCCACTCCATATGGTCTATTGATTTCTGTGAGAACATTTTGTATTTAGCTGCTCTACTTAAAGTGTTTATCAGTTGTGGGAGTTTTGTGGTAGAATTTTTGGATAAACTTATGCATACTATCATGTCTTGTGAAAATAAAGAAACGTGGACTTCTTCCTTTCTAAATTGTATCCCCTTGATCTTCTTCAATTGTCTTATCGCTCTAGGTGAGACTCCAAGTACTTTATTGAATAGTTAGGTTGAGAGTGGATAGCCTTGTCTTATTCCTGATTTTAGTAGAACTGCTTTAAGTTTTTCTCCATTTCATTTGATGCTGTATATGGGCTTTCTGTAAACCACCTTTATTTGAGATACAATACTTGTATTCCTCACCTCTCCAGGAATTTTATCATGAAGACGTGCTGGATTTTTGTCAAATGTCTTTTTGCATCTGATGAGATGATCATGTAGTTTTGTCTTTCATTTTGTTTATATGGTGGATTACATTTCTTTATTTATGGAAACCGAACCATCTTCACCTCTCTAGAATGATGCGTACTTGTTCATAGAGGATGATCTTTCGAAGTGATCATGTATTCGGTTTGCAAGTGTTTTACTGAGAATTTTTGAATCTATGTTTATAAGGATAATTGATCTGTAATTCTTCTCCATTGTTCGGCCTATATGTGGTTTGCATATCAGAAGTACTTGGGCCACATAAAAACAAATTGGGAAAAGTTCCTTTTGTTTCTGTTTTGTAGAGTAATTTGAGGAGTATTGGCATTAAATTTTCTGTGAAAGTCTGTCAGTCTGTGTTAAAAACATCTGTCCCTTTTGTTGTTGTTGTTAAGAGATTTTGAATGACTGCTTCTATTTCACTCTTGGTTATAGGTTTGTTTAAATTGCTTATGCTACCTTGATATAATTTGGTAAGTGGTACCTATAAAAACATTATCCATTTCTTTTAGAGTTTCCAATCTTGTGGAGTATGATTTTTAAAAGTGTGCCTTTGTGATTCTCTGGGTTTCCTCATGAATGTTGTTATATCTCCCTTTTCTTTTCTTATTTTGTTAATTTGGATCTTTGCTCTATACCTTTTAATTACTGGATTAGGGTTTTTCAGTTTTATTGTCTCAAAAAATCAACTCTTTGTTACTTTGAGGTTTTGTTGTTGTTTCTATTGTACTGATTTTATCCATTGTTTATCTTTTCTATTAATTATAGTTTATTCACTTTTTATCCCAGCTGTAGCCCCTTCCCTCATCCCTTCAATTGCACCCTCCCTCCCTCTTCTTCTCCCTTGCCCCTCCCAAAGTCCACTGATAGGGGTAATTCTCCTCCCCTTCCCTCTGACCCTAGCATATCAGGTCTCATCAGGACTGGCTGCATTGTCTTCCTCTGTGGCCTGGTAAGACTGCTCCCCCATCTGGGAGATGTGATCAAAGAGCCAGCCATTGAGTTCATGTGAGAGATAGTCCCTGTTCCCATCATTAGGGAACCCACTTGGAGACTGAGCTGCTATGGGCTACATCTGTGCAGGGGTTCTAGGTTATCTCCATGCATGGTCCTTGTTTGGAGTATCAGTCACAGAAAAGACCCCGTGTCCAGATTTTTTGGTTCTTTTGCTCTCATTGTGGAGCTCCTATTCCCTCTACATCTTTCTCTCTCCTCCTTCTTTCATAAGATTCCCTGCACTCTGCCCAAAGTTTAGCTATGATTCTCTGCATCTACTCTGATACCCTGAAGGGTAGAGTCTTTCAGAGGCCCTCTGTGGTAGGCTCCTGTCCTGTTCTGCTTTTTCCCTCTTTTAATGTTCGTCCTGTTTGCCTTTCTGAGTGAGGACTGATCATCTTACCCAGGGTCCTCCTTCTTGTTTAGCTTCATTAAGTGTACAGATTTTAGTATGTTTATCATATATTATATGTCTAAGATCCACACATGTGTGAGTATTTACCCTGTGTGTCTTTCTTTTTCTGGGATGCCTCACTCAGGACGATCTTTTCTAGATCCCACCATTTGCCTGCAAATTTCATGATTTCCTTGTTTTTGATTGCTGAGTAGTATTCCATTTTGTAAATGTACCACAATTTCTGTATCCATTCCTCCTTTGAAGGACATCTAGGTTGTTTCCAGCTTCTGGCTATTACGAATAAAGCTGCTAAGAACATGGTTGAGCAAATGTCCTTTTTGTATACTTACTCCTGTAAGTTTGGGTATGCTTTTTATTCATTTTCATTCAATTGTAGAAAGTCTTTAATTTATTTCTTTTATTTATTTTTTCCCTGAACATTACCTGCTCAACACAGTTTTCCCTGCACCTGCTCCTCCCAGCCTCCATGTGTACCTCCCCTCCCCCAGAGGTTATCAAGCAGGTCTCCCAGAGTTATCAAGCCAACGCAGAAATAAAAGATGTAATAAGACTAGGCAAAACCTTTCATATCAAGGCAGGAGAAAGCAACCAGTAAGAGGAAAAGGGTACCAAGAACAAGCCAAAGAGTCAGATACACCCTCACTCCCACTGTTAAGAGTCCCTCAAATCCTCCACGCTCAACAATCATAGCATACATGCAGAGGACCTAGCACAGATCCATGCAGGCTCCATGACTGTCACTTCAGTACCTGTGAGCCTGCTTAGCTGGCATTGTGGGCCATGTTTTCCTGCTGTCCTTAACCTCTCTGGCTTCTTCAGTTCTTTCCCTCTTCTGCAAGGTTTTCTGAGATCTACATCTGTGCATCTTCTCCCATAAGTTCCTAGATGAAGCCTCTTAATGATGATTGGGCCAGGCATGGATCTGTGAGTATAGCAGAATATCATTGGTAATCATATCATTGACTTTTCTTTTTTTTTTTTTTTTTGTGATTCATGTTTGGTTCTATCTTAAGTCTCTGGGGTATCCAGCCTCTTGTTCCTGGCTATCCAATCAAGATCAGGGAAGAATCATTCTGTGGTATGTATCTCAAGTTAGAATAGGCATGGGTTGGCTACTTTGACAAGTTCTGAGCTATTATTTCTCCAGAACATCTTGCAGGCAAGACAAACTGTAGTTTGAAGGTTTTGTGAGTGAGTTAGTATCCCAGGTACTGGAAGTCCTTTTACAAATATGGCCAGTTAAGGCTCCATATTCCCCATTGCTAGATGTCTTTTCTAGGGTCACACTCATAGAATCCAAAGTTTCTACAGCACTGGGTTTCTGCATCACGCCCCCCCCCCCAGGGCTCCCCATGTCTCTTAAATAGTCTCTCTCTATCTGTCATCCCTCCTGTTCCCACGTACACTTTTCCTGAGATCACCTGAAAATATATTCTATTTTCCCTTTCCAGAGAGATTCATGCATTCCTCCTTGAGCCCTCCTTGTTACTTACCCTCTCTAGGTCTATAGAATATAGCACGATTGTCTTTTACTTTGCAACTAATATTCACTTATATGTGGGTATACACCATATTGTGTTTGTGTTTCTGTGTCTGGGTTACCTCACTCAGGATGATTTCTTTCCAAATTTGTTCGTTTGCCTGCAATTTTCATGATGTCATTTTAAAAATATCTTTATTCCATTGTGTAAAAATACCACAATTTCTGTACCCATTCCTCCGTTGATGGACATCTGGGTTGTTTCCAGGTTCTGGCTATTACAAATAAAGCTGCTACAAACATGGTTGAGCAAATGTCCTTATTGCATACTTGAGCAAATTTTGGGTATATGCCTAGCAGTGGTATAGCTGGGTCTTGAGGAAGCACTATTCCTAATTGTCTGAGAAAGCGCCAGATTGACTTTCAGAGTGGTTGTACCAGTTTACATTCCCACCAGCAATGGAGGAGGGTTCCACAAGGACCAAACATATCTGGGCACAGGATCTTTTCTGAGATGGACACTCAACCAAAGACCATGAGAGGATAAAACCTAGAACCTCTGCTCAGATGTGACCCGTGATAGTTCAGTAATCAATTGGTTTCCCATAGTAAGGGGAACAAGGACTATTTCTAACAGGAACTCAATGACTGGCTCTTTGACCTCCCCACCTCCCAAGGGAGGAGCAGTACTGTTAGGCCACAGAGGAGGACTTTGCAGCCAGTCCTGAAAATACCTGACAAAATGGAGTCATATGAAAGGGGAGGAGGTCCTCCCCTATCAGTGGACTTGGAAAGGGGAAGGGAGGAGATGAGGGAGGGAGGGTGGGATTAGGGAGGGAATGAGGGACACAGCTGGGATACATAATTAACAAAATGTAACTAATGAAATATAACTAAAAAAAAATACCTTTATTGTATTCTTCAGTTGAAGAACGTTTAGATTTCAGGTGGTATTATAAATAAAGTTTGAACAAAGGTCCTTGTGGTAGAGTACTGAGTGTCCTTTTGGTATATGCCTGAGTAGTATAGCTTGGTCTCAAGGTAGATTGATTTCCAATTTCTAAGAAACTACCATAGTGATTTCCATAGTGGCTGTACAAGTTTACACTCCATCATCAATGAAGGAGTGTTCCCCTTGTTCCACATCCTAGATAGCACAAGCTGTCATTTATGTCATTGATCTTAGTCATACTGATGGGTGTACAATAGAATCTTAAAGTCATTTTGATTTGCTAAAACCAACAGGCCCTGAGATATTTTTGGTTGGGAGGCTTTTAATGACTATTTCTATTTCACTGGAGGTTATAAATCTAATTAAATTGTTTATCTAATCTTGAGTCAACTTTTCTAAGTGGTACCTATTGAGGAAATTAGCAATTCTTTTAGATTTTCCAGTTGGCAAGATATAAATTTTTAGAGTATGCCCTTATGATTATTAGAATTCCCTTGTTGCCTGTTGTTATGTCCACCCCCCTTCATTTCTGTTATTTTTTTCAATTTGGATATTCTCTCTCTTTCTTCAATTTAGTTTGGCTGAGGGTTTGTCTATCTTGTTGATTTTCGCAAACAACCAAATCCTTGTTTCATTGAGTCTTTGTACTATTCTCTGTTTCTATTTTACTGATTTCAGACCGGAGTTTGATTATTTTTTGCTATTTACTCTTCTTGAATGTGCTTGTTTGTTTTTGCTGTAGATCTATCATGTGTGCTCTTAAGTTGCTAGTATGAGATCTCTCCATTTCATTTTAAAATGTATCTACTTAGTGTTATGAATGTGCCTCTTAGAACCTCTTTCATTGTTTCCTATAAGTCTAGGTATGCTGTGTATTCATTTTCATTCTAGAAAGTCTTTAATTTTTTATGTCTTGAAGCAGTTATTGTTCATGTGTTGGTTTAATCTGGTATGACCCACATACACTCATGTTTTCGAATGCTTGGCCAATAGGGAGTGTCACTAATAGGATGTGTGGCCTTGTTAGAGTAGGTTTGTCTAGTTGGAGGAAGTGTGTCACTGCAGGAGTTGGCTTTGAGGTCTCCTATGCTCAAACTATATCCAGTGACAGTTTCCTCTTGCCTGACAGTCAAGATGTGGAACTCTCAGCTCCTCCAGCACCATGTCTGCTTGCACACTGTCATGCTTTCCACCATGATGATAATGGATTGAACCTCTGAAACTGTAAGCCAGCCCCAATTAAAAACTTTTCTTTATAAGAGTACCATGCTGTCTCTTCGCAGCAGTAAAACCCAAACTAAGACATTTCAGTAGAGAGTTGTTCAGTGTCCATGAGTTTTAGGCTTTTTGTGTTTTTCAGTTGTTGTTGGAATACAGATTTAACCTGGTGGTACAATAGGATGCAGGGTGTTATTTTCATTTTCTTGTCTATACTAAGACTTGCTTTGTGACCAAGTATGTGGTCAGTTTTGGAGAAAGTTTCTAGAAGTGCTGAGATATGGGTGACATATTCTGTAAATATCTGTTATTAAATATGTTATGAAATAGCTAGCTTCGTCATTTTTATGTTTAGATTTTGTCTGGACAACCTTTCTGTTGGTGAGTGTGGGATACTGAAATCTCCCACTATCTCTTTGTGAGCGTAAGCATATGATTTAAGCCGTAGCCATGTTCCTTTTATGAACTTGGGTGCCCTTGTACTTGATGCATAGGATGTTAAGGATTGTAATGACTTCTTGATGGATTTATCCCTTGATGAGTATGTAATGTTCTTACCTGTAATTTCTGATTAATTTGATTTAAAATTTACTTTGTCAGATATTTAAATGGCTTGTTTCTTAGGTCCAATTTCTTGGCATAGCTTTTTATCATTTTCACCTGAACTGATGTGTATCTTTGATGAAAAAGTGTATTTCTTGAATGCAGCAATAGGATGGATCCTAGTCTCTCTGACCATGGCTTTTTATTGGATAATTGAGCCCAATTATGTTGAGAGATATCAATAAGCAGTATTTATTGATTCTTATTATTTTTCTGTTGATGTTGTTGCTGTGGTAGCCATGATGACAGTGATGGTGATGGTGAAGGTGAAGATGGTGTGTGTGTTCCCTTCTTTTGATTTGCCGATGTGAGATTCTTTATTCTTTGTGTTTTCTTAGGTGTGGTTAACTTCTTTTGGTTGAGTTCTTTTTGGTCCACCTGTTGAGAAGAGTTTTAGATAGATATTACTTAAATTTGGTTTCATTATGGAATGTCTTACTTTTTCCACCTACTAGGATTGAAAGTTTTTGTTGGACATAGTAGCCTGGGCTGGCATCATAGTCTCTAAAAGGCAGTAGAACTTTTGTCCAGGCCTTTCTAGGTGTTTCAGTTACCATTGGGAATTCAGGTGTCATTTTCATAGTATGCTTTTGTATGTTACTTTGTTGTTTTCTCTTGCCACTTTTAACATTTTTCTTTTTTATGTGTTTATTGTGTTGATTATTATAAATCAAAGAGAATTTCTTTTCTATTTCAATATATTTATTGTACCTTATGCTTCTTGTACCCTGATAGACTTCTTCTTTAGGTTAGGGAAGTTTTCTTCTATGATTTTGCTAGAATTTTTTTCTGTGTCTTTAACCTGTGTGTGTGTGTATGTGTGTGTTCTTTCTTCTATTTCTGTTATTCTTAGATTTGGTCTGCCATAGTATCCCCAATTTCCTGCATGTTTTTGCCAGGATTTTTAAATTTTTAACAATTTCTTTGACCAAGGCAACCATTCCTTCCATCTTGTGTTCAATGCCTGCAATTCTCCCAACAATTGTATTCTATTTGTGAGGCTTGTCTCCTGTCATTCTTGTTTGATTCTCTAAATTCTCTTTTCCAGATTTCCCTTAGCTTTGATATTCTTTATTGATTCTATTACCGCATTTTGAGTTTAGACAGTTTTTTTAATTTTATTTTTTCTTATCAGTTACATTTTATTAATTCTGTATCCCAGCCATGTCCCGATCCCTCATTCCCTCCCAGTCCCTCCCTCCTTCCCGCCTCTCCACCGTGCCCCTTTCCAAGTTCACTGATATGGGGGACCTCCTCCCCATTCATCTGATCCTGTTTTATCAAGGTATCTTCAGGACTGGCTGCAAAGCTCTCCTCTGTGGCCTAACAGGACTGCTCCTCCCTTGGGGGGTGGGGAGGCCAAAGAGCCAGTCATTGAGTTCCTGTTAGAAATAGTCCTTGTTCCCCTCACTATGGGAAACCAATTGGTTACTGAGCTACCACAGGCTACATCTGAGCAGAGGTTCTAGGTTACATTCATACATGGTCCTTGGTTGAATGTCAGTCTCTGAAAAGACCCTGTGCCCAGATATATTTGGTCCTTGTGGAGCTCCTATCCTTTCCCCATCAGACTAACTCCCCTTCTTTCTTATGATTCCCTGTACTCTGCCAAAGGTTTGGTCATGAGTCTTTGCTTTGAAAACACTGCTAGTTAGAGTCTTTCAAATGCGCTCAGTAGACTCCTGTCCTACGTTCAATGCACATCCTATCTGTCTTTCTAAACGAGGATTGATCATCTTGCCCCATGTCCACTCTCTTGATTATCTTTTTTAGGTGTACAGATTTCATTATGTTTATCACATCTTATAGGTCTATATAAGTGAGTATATACCGTGTTTGTCTTCCTCCTTCTGGGATATTTCACTCAGGATGATCTTTTCTAGATCCCACCATTTGCCTGCAAATTTCATGATTTCCTCCTTTTTGATTGCTGAGTAGTATTCCATTGTGTAAAAATACCACAATTTCTGTACCCATTCCTCCGTTGATGGACATCTGGGTTGTTTCCAGGTTCTGGCTATTACAAATAAAGCTGCTATAAACATGGTTGAGCAAATATCCCTTTTGTGTACTTGAGCAAAATTTGGGTATATACCTAGAAGTGGTATAGCTGGGTCTTGAGGAAGCACTATTCCTAATTGTCTTAGAAAGCACCAGATAGATTTCCAGAGTGGTTGTACCAGTTTACATTTCCACCAGCAGTGGAGGAGGGTTCCCCTTTCTCCACAACATCTCCAGCATGTGTTGTCCCTTAAGTTTTTCATCTTGGTCATTCTGATGGGTATAAGGTGATATCTCAGGGTCGTTTTGATTTGCATTTCCCTGATGGCTAATGAGGATGAGCATTTCTTTAAGTGTTTCTCTGCCATTTGATATTCCTCTGTCGAGAATTCTCTCTTTAGCTCTGTTCCCCATTTTTTAATTGGATTACTTGGTTTGCTGCATTTCATCTTCTTTAGTTCTTTGTATATACTTGATATTAGTCCTCTGTCAGATAAAGGGTTAGTGAAGATTCTTTGCCAATCTGTAGGCAGGCGTTTTGTTTTGATGACAGTGTCCTTTGCTTTACAGAAGCTTTTCAGTTTCATGAGGTCCCATTTATTGATTGTTGCTCTTAGAGCCTGTGCTGTTGGTGTTCTGTTCAGGAAGTTGTCTCCTGTGCCAATGAGTTCTAGGCTGTTCCCCACTTTTTCTTCTAACAGATTTAGAGTATCTGGTTTTATGTTGAGGTCTTTGATCCACTTGGACTTTAGTTTTGTGCAGGGTGATAAATAGAGATCTATTTTCATTTTTCTGCATGTGGATATCCAGTTGGACCAGCACCATTTGTTGAAGATGCTGTCTTTTTTCCATTGAATGATTTTGGCTTCTTTGTCAAAAATCAAGTATTCATAAGTGTGTGGGTTTATTTCTGGGTCTTCTATGCGGTTCCATTGATCCTCCTTTCTGTTTTTATGCCAATACCATGCAGTTTTTATTACTATTGCTCTGTAGTACAACTTGAGATCGAGGATGGAGATACCTCCAGATGATCTGTTGTTGTACAGGATTGTTTTGGAGATTCTGGGTTTTTTGTTTCTCCATATGAAGCTGAGAATCTTTTTTTCAAGGTCTGTAAAGAATTGAGTTGGTATTTTGATGGGAATTGCATTGAATCTGTAGATTGCTTTTGGCAGGATGGCCATTTTCACAATGTTAATCCTACCAATCCATGAGCACGGGAAATCTTTCCATCTTCTGAGATCTTCTTCATTTTCTTTCTTCCGAGACTTAAAGTTTTTCTCAAACAGGTCTTTCACTTGCTTGGTTAGTGTCACCCCAAGGTACTTTATGTTATTAGTGGCTATTGTGAAGGGTATTGTTTCCCTAATTTCTTTCTCAGCCCTTTTGTCTTTGGTATAGAGGAGGGCTTCTGATTTTTTTGAGTTGATTTTGTATCCTGCCACTTTGCTGAAGGTGTTTATCAACTAGAGGAGTTCTCTGGTTGAATTTTTGGCGTCACTCATATATACTATCATATCATCTGTGAATAGTGACACTTTGACCTCTTCCTTTCCGATTTGTAACCCCTGATCTCCTTTAGTTGTCTTATTGCTCTGGCTAGAAATTCAAGTACTATGTTGAAGAGGTAGGGAGAGAGTGGGCAGCCTTGTCTTGGATTTTGGACAGTTTTAGTCATTTTTTTAATTCCATTGTATGTTCACAAATTTCTTTAAGGAGTTTATCTATTTCTTGCTTTGGGAACTCTGTTATATTCATAAAGGCTATTTTAAGATCTTTGTTTTGTGCTCCATCTATGTTGGATTATTCAGAGTCTGCTGTGGTAGAGTTGCTGGTCTCTAGTGGATACATATTGTCTTGGCTTTTATTGATTGTGTTTTGCCCTGGAATTGAGGCATCTGGATTTGGGAAGATTGCTATTCTAGGTGTTAATATCATATCTTCTTTTTCTTGTGTGTGTGTGTTTTATTCCTTGCTATCTGTTGCCTTCTTTGTTTCTTAGGGTATGTGTTGCCTGATAGGGTCCTAATAAAAAATGACCACTTTTGGCTCTGGGTCAGATATGTTTCTAGGTATTAGGAACTGACACTTAAGAATGGGGATAAGCTAGGATGTGAGTGAAGTGTTCCATAGGAGAGAGGAAAAGGGGTCTTCCACCAGGATCTGCTTAGAGACCTGGGAATGGGGCAAAGTGTGAGATGAAACCTCAGCAGGTATTCTGCTACAGAGCTGGGGAGGAGCCTAGATTTGGAGGAGAGGAGAAGTGAGGATCTGCAGTTATCCCTCCTGCTTTCTTGCCTAGAGTGACAGCCCCACTCTATATATGGTAGGCTTCTACAGATGTGTAAATGTTTGACCAAATTAGTGCTGTTAGTAATATGTAAAATTCTTTATTAACATTTACTATGCAATCTTTTAAAAAGAAACATCCTTCCCCTACAAGCTTTGCAGGTATGTGTGTGCATCGGAAGGTAGCAGAGAGGAAAGAATCTATGTCTATACTCAGTGTTCTGACCTGTTGAAATCTGGATGATTAGTAGCCTAACACTCTCTGAAAAAATGAGAGGCCGAGATGATTCCTCCCTCCAGTGCAGAACCACGTGGCATGGATAAGGAGCTAGCCTGATATGACCACCAGTCCAGTGCCACATAGGACCAGATGGGCTCCAAAGACAGTGAGCAAGCCAAAGAATAGAAGGACCCTGCCTGGGACTGCGGGCCTAGGCAGGAGTAGGCACAAAACAGATGCGCCTTGTGTGATGCCACTTGGGCAGGCCAGGAAAGGAGTGTGCTCGAGATAACCACTAAGCCATGGGGCCTGGACAAGGAGATATCTGGAGATGACAGGTAGTTTGGTGCCGCACAAGCCTGGCAGAAGGAGGGAGGCTCAGACCATGCCTGAGATAATGTCTGCCCAGCACCATAATGCATGATGGAGACATGACAGAAGTGAGACCACTCCTAAGATGACCCCAGACACTCATAGACCCTAGCTGCTACTAAAAGGTGCAAGTAAGTGGTGGAAAAATGGAAAAGAAAAAGAAATAGAAGGGTGTGGGCACAGAGAACACAGCAGAACTAGAGACTGGAGGGTAGTGTGAACAAGATGTGAGCAGCCAATAATGCCATCTGGGGCCATGACAGACCCTGGCCTGTGCTATGACTGGTGGGGAGGCATATCTAGGTCCATGGCCCAGCAGCAGTAGAGGTCTGTTACCACCAGGCTGGTTTGGGCTGCCACCTGGGGACATATTGATGTCTGAGGGCTGTGTAGAACTGGTCTCAGCCCTTACCTGGCCATCTTGGGAGAGCTGGCCCTGGGGTCATGAGAGCAGGAGAACTGACCCTAGGATGTGAAGATTCTGGGTGAGCTGCTGAAGGGCCTGAGCATGGGAGGTTTGACCCTGACTCTAGTCTGCTGTGTGGTGGCGTGCATGAGGGAGACATGCTCTCCTCTCCTTGTTCTTCCCTTCCCATCTATGGCAGGAATGAGAGCTGGCCCTGGGGTCATGAGACTGGGAGAACTGTTCATGGCTCTCATAGGTTACAACATTCAGGAGAGTGGGACCTGCTCCTCCCTGGGCAGCAGGGTAGAGCTGTCCTTGGTTCAAGGGTTGCTGGTAAGCTGGATCAAGAGCAGTTACTCTGCTGATGTCTTGTAAAACAGTGTTTTCTGTAGTAATTGTAGCACATCTAGAACACTTAGGTCTATGTTCATTTTGTAACTTTTTTTTAAGGTTTTTTGTAGCTAAAAGAGCTACTTACAGTCTGATATATATATATATATTCTTGTATTGAAGTACCAGCTGCACATCTTTTCTCTCTTTTTTAAATTAACTAAAAAGGGGCTGGAGAAATGGCTCAGCAATTAGAAGCACTTGAAGCTTTTGCAGCAGACTCAAGTTTGGTTCCCAGCACCTACATGGTGATTTGCAACCAACTGCAACTTTATTTTGAGGGGCTCCAACACTTTTTCCTGACATCTGGGCACCATGTACTCATGTGATACACATGCATACACACAGACATAACACTTACACATGTAAAATAAATAAACAAATAAATAAATATTTAAAAACTAAAATAATTTAAATTGATATAAATATGGAAAGTGAATACTTAATATGAACCATATAACATTTCAACACATGTATGCATTATATAATATTTAAGTCAGTTTAATAATACTTATCTCTTCAAATCTTTATGATCTCTTTTAAAATATTCAAAATCCTCTCTTACAACATTGTGAAGTATAAAGCTTCTTACTGTTAGCCATATTAACTTGGTAATTACTATTCCAATCTCAATTAGTTTGTGATAAACTCCTTTAGATTCCACACATGAGCTTTGTGGTGCTAATATTTTTGTGCATAGCTCCTTCACTTAATAGTGACTCCCAATTTCATTCAGACTGACATAAATGACAGTTTGTTTATTGTCTGCAGTGGCTGAGTATTATACCACTCTGTGCATGTATGACATTATTTTTATCAACTCATCAGTTAGATGATATTTTTGTTGCTTCCTGAAAGTCCTGCAAAAAATAGTATGCTTATTTTATTTTATTTGAATGTACACAAAATAGTTGGATTTCTGGGTAATGCTGTAGTTCTATTTTCAGGTTGTTGTTTAATTCCATGCTGTTTTCACAATACTGTCACTGATTTACATTCCTACCAACCAAGACCCGTTTTCCCTCATCTTCGCCAGTGTTTGTTATCTTACTCTTTGTTGACTGCCATTCTTAAAGGGATGAGGCTACACATCATTATGATTTTGAGTACTCTGATGATGAGTTATTGTTACAGTTATTTTTATATAACTATGTTCTCAGTTTTTCTCTTAATGGTGCTATCATATTAATAATTAAGATGCCATTATGTTTAATAGTAAGCTTTACAGCACAAGAACTGAGCAGTTATTGTTCATTCTTAAAGCTAATCTGCTTTTTTCTCAGGTTACATACCAGGATACTTGTACCTTATAGCTTTCCTGCTGAGCTCTCCTGGTGTCTCCTGGACCTCTGCCCATGACTGAATCCCCTGTTTCCTCTTCTAACTCCTCCCCTGGCTGGCAGGAAGACCAGTCTTATTCTTTCCCCTGCTCACAGTTGGCTGTAAGCTGCTTTTTTGACATACCAGGAGACATTGGGGAGCAGGGTTTATATACCATTAAGAGAGGAGAGTCTCAGAATAAGGCTTGCAACCAGATATGGGGAATGCAGAAATCATCATTTGTGTTACACAATAACCTTTTGCCTACAATTTATAGTAAGCATTGTTGGCCATCTGTGTTTTTCTTTAAAAGATACATATTTTCAGAGTATTAATTAATTCTTAAATCACACTTGTGGTCTTATGTTACATAATTTTTGTGATTACTGTACATATTTAAAATCATTCCCTTGTCCAGTGTACAGTGTTTGAGCATTCATGCATTTTCTCCTATTCTGAGACTGAATCTTCACTCATTTTATTGTTTTCTTCATCTTTCAGAAATCTTTGATATGAATTATCTATTTATACTTTTATTTATTTTTCCCAATGTGATTGTCCTTACATTTTTCTTTTTAAAATTTCTTTCTATTTTTTTTTAAGGATTTTTTAAACATAATTATTGTTTTGGCACCATGTCTACTTTTTCTTCATCTCCAACTTTTCTTATTCACTTTCATTTTCTCTCAAATTCATGACATATTCTCCAATTATTACTGTTATGTATTACATGTACATATGTATATATATATGTATATGTATATATATATATATATGTATGTGTATATGTATAATCTGATGAGTCTATTGCTACTCAAATGTATTTAGAGTTGGCCATTAAGAATGAATAGCTTATCAGGAATCTCATTTCTAAAGGACTGGTTCTTTTTTTCTCAAGGAACATTAAATGCCTGTAGGTGGGCCCTTATGAGGTCTCCTTCACCTACATTGGCATGCCAACTGTTGTTGTCATTCATTGGTCCTGTCTGGTAACCATATTGTTGGGATTTCATCAGTGCAGCTTTCTTGTCATATACACACTATCTCACAAGAAACATATGATACATCACAAGCTAAGGACTGCCATGATTGTGTCTGGGAAACGACAAAAGAGATGAGAAAAAACCTTCATCTAACACCTTTGGTGGGGGTGAAGGCCTTCTCTACATCTTATGTTTTTTGCTACTACCCTGTAGAATTATCTGGCAAGTTTACATTGCCTTGAGCATTCTATCGTTCTCATGATTCTGTATGAAAGTTGTAGGAACTGAAGCTGCTAGTCATTATTTCTAGGCAGAATTATACCCCAGTCAATGCCTAAAGGAAAATATATCAGAGGCCCATAGTGTCCAGTCTTCAGACATTTTCTAGTTAAATGTTACAGATTTAATTTTCCTGTTACTTAAAAAGTGGCTATAATTTTTAATGACTGATAATGTCAGTTTTTAAATAACCCTGATCACTCTTGAATGGTTGGCACCATTCAATTTGAAAGCATCTGATTTAAAGAACAATGGAGTTTATTATTTTATTTATTTATTATTATTTTTTTAATATTAGCTACAGTTCGTTAACTTTGTATCCCGGCTGTATCCCACTCCCTCATTCCCTCCCAATCCCACCCTCCCTCCCTCATCTCCTCCCTGCTCCTTTCCAAGTCCACTGATTGGGGAGGACCTCCTCCCCTTTCATCTGACCATGGTTTATCAGGTATCTTCAGGACTGGCTAAAAAGTCCTCCTCTGTGGCCTAGTAGGGCTGCTCCTCCCTTTGGGGGAAGGGGAGGCCAAAGAGCCAGCTATTGAGTTCATGTCAGAAACAGTCCTTGTTCACCTTATTAGGGTACCCACTTGGATACTGAGCTACCATGGTCTACATCCAAGCAGAGGTTCTAGGTTATATCCATACATGGTTCTTGGTTGGAGAAACAGTCTCCTAAAAGACCTCTGTGCCCAGATATATTTTGTTCTTGTGGAGCTCCTCTCCTCTCCAGGTCATATTAACTCCCCCTTCTTTCTTATGATTCCATGCACTTTGCCAAAGGTTTGGTTATGAGTCTTAATATCTGTTTTGATACACTCCTAGGTAGAGTTTTCCAGAGGCCTTCTGTGGTAGGCTCCTGTCCTGTTACTTGTTTTCTCCTATGTCCAATGTTCATCCCATTTGTCTTTTTAAGTGAGGATTGATCATCTTACCCCGGGTCCTCTTTCTTGTTTATCTTCTTTAGGTGTATAGATTTCAGTATGTTTATTCTATCTTATAGGTCTATATAAATGATATATACTACGTGTGTCTTTCTCCTTCTGGGATACCTCACTCAGGATGATAGTTTCTAGGTCCCACCATTTACCTGCAAATTTCATGATTTCCTCATTTTTAATTGCTGAGTAGTATTCCATTGTGTAAAACTACCACAATTTCTGTATCCATTCCTCAACTGAGGGACATCTGGGTTATTTCCAGGATCTGGCTATTACGAATAAAGCTGCTACAAACATGGTTGAGCAAATGTCCTTATTTTATAATAGTATGTTGTTAGCTATCAATTATAAAACAAATCTTGGAAGTTAATTTTTTTAATTTCAAAATATCATAAATATTGTAATGTTTTGTAATCTCATATAGTTCCATCAGATTAGTAATTTTTTTAAACTTGTAGCCACAGAAATTTTATGGTCATGTTTCTATCTACTTTCTTAAAATATACCTGAGTTATTCCAAAACTGACTTAAACTCTGGTGCTTTTAATCTATTTTTTCACAGTGCACCTCAGCCATACAACCCATTAATCATATTACATGGGTGAAGATAAGGTCCCTAAGTCTGGATCTTAGCTTATAGTCATGATGATTAATCATTGTGTGACAGTGTTGGGGTCATGGGAAGCATGACATTCTCCATTGTCCACTACTTAAGTTCAAAGAGAAGACTCAGAACAAAGTAACGATCTGACAAGCTAGTTAACAGAACACTGGCAGTTAAAGTGCTTGCCGCTGCCTGTTCTCTTTCTTTCTGAGGACATACAGATATTTGTTCTACCGAGACACTTAGTAATTTTAGGTGTTTTCATAAAATTTGATATATGTAGCCTGTTTGTTACATAATGCCCCAGGAGGAACGCTTACTCTGAAGTTACTAAGGAATGTTTTGTCTCATATATTAGTATTTTATATTTGTACACAGTTTATGATGTCAGATTAGTATCTAGTATACTTACAAATATTATAGGTGTGTGTGTGTGTGACACAGACACACACGCATGCGCATATGACGGTGTATCTGAGAATAAGATTTGTAGATTGATCAGTCAGTATTATTTAGCATCTCTGACACAATATAGGTAAACTAGGAGCTACAGATGAAACAGTCACTGCTAATATCTTTGTAGAAAATTTAAACACAATTTAAAAAACTCAACTCTTGTACATTTACCAATTCTTTATTCTTACTGAATTTGACATACAAGAATATGAAATTAAAATTTACAAATACTATTTTTTACTTGTTTTCATCACCTACTTTCAAAAGATGATTTGATTCCCTTTTAGTTTATGTCATTCTGAAATAATATGTTGAGACATTTACTCACAAAATAGCAATTACCGCAATTATTTCCATGGCTTTCATGGAGAGATCCAGGAATACAGTCCCTGGTGACATAGCACTTAATTCCTGAATCCTTCATTTTGTTCTTCCTTCTTGTGTCCCCTCTTACCAAAATATATTATCATGTTTATTTGTTCATTTCACCTTTTATTTTTAATTTTGTGTATGTATCTCTATCTGTGTCTCTCTGTGTCTGGAGAGGCAGGCATGTATGTGAGTGTAGACAGAGATGAGAAGAGGGTGTCAGATCCCCTACAGTTGCCATTACACGCAGTTGTGAACCATGCAAAGTGGAGGCAGGGAGCTGAACTCAGGCTGCCTGTAAATGCAGATGTGTTCTTAACTGCTAAGTGATCAATTCGGCCCTCTTTTTCTTTTTCCTTTTCTCATTTTTGAGACATTTGTTAAATTTGTTCTTTGACAATTTTTATACATTCGTGTAAGTGAATCCTGGTTACTCTCATCCTACCCTCTACTATCTGACTCTCATTCCTGTCCACCGCTGCTCCAGCCCTTCACGTCCTTATTTCATGATTCAGTCTTTTTTGTTTTGTGACAGCTGGGTTTAACCAGTCTACTTGACAAACTATGTTTACCATTTTATTTAATTGTCTTACTTTTTGAGTCAGGTCTTTTTCTTTTCATTATTTTGTTTATTGTTATTATTTATTGCAATTTATTAATTTTGTATCCTGGTTGCAGCCCCATCCTTCATCTCCTTCTGGGCCTTCCCTCCCTACCTCTCCACCCCCCTCATGTCCTCCCCTAGTCCTCTAATAGGGAAAGTCCTCCTCCCCTAATAACTGACCCTACCCTATCAAGAGGACTGTCTGGATCCTCTTTCTCTGTGGCCTAATTAGGTCTCCTCACCAGGGGGAGGTGATCAAAGAACTGGCCACTGGGATGGTGTCAGAAACAGACTCTGCTCCCCTTGCTCAAGGCTTTTAAGGAGACTGAGCTGCCCATCAGCTACATCTGAGCAAGGGGTCTAGGTCCTCTCCATGCATAGTCTTTGGTTGATTCATGAGCCCAGATTTTTTGGCTCTGTTGGTCTCCTTGTGGAGCTTCTGTCCCCTCCAGGTCTTTCTATCTGTCATTCTTCCATAAGATTCCCTGCACTCTGTCCAGAGTTTGGCTATGAGTCTCAGTATTGCCTTCGATACCATGCTGGGTATAGTCTTTATCACCATGTGGAAGGCTCTTGTCCTGTTCCCTGTCTTCTCCTACTTCCAATGTTTATCATGTTTGCCCTTCTCAGTGAGGATTAAGCCTCTTTCCTAGGGTCCTCCTACTTGTTTAGCTTCTTTAGGACTATAGATTTTAGTATCTTTATCATATATCATATGGCTAATACCCACTCATAAATGAGTATATACTATGTGTGTCTTTCTGCTTCCGGGTTATCTCACTCAGGATGATCTTTTCTAGTTCTATCCATTTGCCTGCAGATTTTATGTTTTCCTTGTTTTTAAAAGCTGTGTAGTATTCGATTGTGTAAATATATCATAATTTCTGCATCCATTATTCAGTTGAGGGACATCTAAGTTGTTTCCAGATGAATAAAGTTGCTATGAACATAGCTGAGCAAAGGACCTTGATGTATGGTTGAGCATCACTGAGATATGGGAGTGCTATAGCTGGATCTTGAGGAAGCACTATTCCTAATTGTCTGAGAAAGCACTAGACTGATTTCTAAAGTGGTTGTACAAATTTACATTCCCACCAGCAATGGAGGAGGGTTCCCCTTTCTTCAAAACCTCTGCAGCATGTGTTGTCCCTTGAGTTTTTGATCTTAGCCATTCTGATGGGTATAAGGTAGAATCTCAGGGTCATTTTTGATTTGCATTTCCCAGATGACTAAGGATGTTGAGCATTTCTTTAAGTGTTTCTCTGCTGTTCGATATTCCTCCATTGAAAATTCTGTCTAGCAGTGTACCCCATTTTTTAAAAAAAATTGTATTACTTGGTTGGTTGGTGTTTAACTTCTTGAGTTCTTTATATATTCTGAATATTAGCCATTAATCAGATATAGGGTTGGTGAAGATCTTTCCCCAGACTATAGGCTGTCATTTTGTTTTGTTGACGGTGTCCTTTGCTTTACAGAAGCTTTTCAGTTTCATGAGGTCCCATTTATTGATTGTTGATTTTAGGGCAACCAAACCAGGCATGGAGAGGCTCTAGAACCCCTGCTCAGAGGTAGCCCATTGGTCACTCAGTCTCACTCCCTTCTCTAGTAAGGGAAGCAGGGGCAGTCACTGGCATGAACTTGGTTACTGGTTCTTTGGTCACCTCTCCCTGGTGAGGTGGCCTTACTAGGCCACAGAGAAAAAGAATCAAACAGTCCTGATGATACCTGATAGACGAGGGTCAGATAAAAGGGGTGGAGGATCTCACCTATCAATGGACTAGGGGAGGGACAAAAATGGGAGGGCGGGAGAGAGGGAGGATTGGACCGGAAGGAGATGAGGGAGAGGGCTACAGCCTGGATACAAAGTGAATAAATTCCAATAAATAATAATAATAATTAAATATAAAATGTATATACTTAATTGCAATATAATTAATTACTCTCTTCCTATTTATTCTTCCTCCCTTCCTTCCAGACATTTCAAGTTTTCTTTCAAGCCCCCCATATATCCATCATTCTCAAATTAAGATCCTCTATTATTATTATTTCCACATATATATGTGAGTGGGTGTGTATGTGTGTGCTTGTGCACATGAATACAGCTTGCTGAGTATTGTTTTCTTGATTGTGTGTATATGGTTTCAGAGCTGACCACTTTGAATTGGATAACTAATTAGAGGGCTTATGTTTGGGAGAGACTAATTCTCTCCCAAATTGAGAGAGGCCAAGTCTCTCTTGACAGTAATTGAGTTGCCTATAGTTCTTCATCTAGGGGTGGGACCCCATGAGATATTCCCTCTTCTGAGTTGGTATGTTAGTGATATTATAATTTTCAGGTCTTATTTACTTAGCTATTTCTAGGAGAGGTGGTTTCACAGCAGACTTCTCATATTCTGGCTCTTACATTCTTCCTGCTTTCTCTACCAAGATGTTCACTGAACCATAAATGCAGGAGCTGTGCTGCAGATGTATCCATTAGAGCAAAGCTGCCCACAATCCACTGGCCTCTACATTGAGTTCAGCTGTGGTTTTATGTAATGGTTTCTCTCTATATGTGTGTCATTTTATCCCTCAGTAGGATTAATTATAACTAACTCCCCCCTCCAACTTTGGAACAAATTCTTCTTTGACACAACTGTGCCCTGATTTTTTTTTCTGTCTAATCCTTCAGCTCTTCCACCTCTTCTTGAATTTTGGGTGGGTCCTCATTCTCAGCTTTTAGTGACTTGAGACTTTATGTGATTTGTAGAAAAACATCTTGTGTTCAAAACCCAGCCTTCCCACTCATTGACCTAGACTTTGAATGGAATGAGTCTCTCATTTCCTTTATGTTTCAGCTTTATTGTCTGTAAAGTGGGGATAGAAATTGTATCTATATTATTGCTATTACACAAGAAAATACAATCAGAATTTTTTCATTGTGTCTTGTACTTATTATGTACATTCTTAAAGTTCCTTCCCATAATATTGTGATATGTCTATAATTTTCATGCTATTTCTCTGCTGATAATACATTCATTTGCATTTATTCTAAAGTTGCACATAGTTTTCAAACAGCTATTCTCAACCACCAATTTGACATTCATGTTTGTATGTTTAATAGTTATAGTCAACTTTAAGATGACAAATGGAAAACTTGATATGCTCCCTCAAATGTATTTTCTGCTTTGACACTATAGTTAATTTCTTTTTCTTATTTTTAAAAAAGTTCTTGGATACATTTCTCTTTCTTTTCATTTCCTTCCACAAAAAAATCATCACCAAGTTCATAACTTTTTAAAATCTCTTACAATTGACTTTAGCCAAACACTTCTCCAGTCTCCAGTACCAGCAGACTAATGAAAGTGACTCTCCCATCTTACTTGTTACATATTTGTAAGTTTTTCTTTTGTTTTCCTTTTTGTCAAATTGCAATTTGTTTCTGTGTGTAAATTTCAGTAAACCTTGTGAAACATAATTTCATGTGACTTCATTCTGAGTACCAGCAGCAATCCAATAACTGCATGTTGGATGAATGAATGAATATGTTATTAATTGCATAGGGTAGATATGTGGTGGTGTCAAAAGCACATATATTCCCACAAGTTTTATAGCTTGTGGGAAGTCAAAGAACAGAATATAAATAATAACCACAATGTGCTACACACTTAAAACAATGTAGCTTACAAAGGCCACTAAGAGTAAGTGTAATTTTATTTTATGTAAAAATCAGGTAGAATTTTATTTATCAAGTACATGATGCTTTGAAGTGTTGCAAGCATGGAATATTAAAATATAATAAATAAATATATGTGCTGTTTTACATTAATAACATTTTTAATACGAGAACACATTATTTAATCAGCATTTTAAAAATTATGTCTCCTTGTGTAACTGATTCTTGACATTTGAACAAAATTTTGTGCCCATGATCAGCATTTCTTACCTCTATTAGGCTAGACTGAGTGATCACAACCTACTGTTTCCTTTTTGTTCCCAACATAATATTTTTATTGATTATTTGGGAATTTCACATCATGCACCGAAACACACTCATTTCTCAGTCCTCCCAGATCTACTCCCATACCTTGTGCCCTCTGCCCACAAAACTGAAAAAAAAAATGAAAAAAGAAACACATCAAGTCTGGTATGTGTTGCACATATACTCACTCGAACATGCTCAAACTCCCAGTGCCTAGTTCCCAGAAGCCATCAACTGTGAGGACCTACACTTGAGCATCCCTAGCACAATTTTTTTTTATAATTTATTTTAATTTTATTTTATGTGCATTGGTGTGAGGGTATCTGACCACCTAGAACTGCTTACAGACTGTTGTGAGCTGCCATGTAGGTGCTGGGAATTGAACAGTGGTCCCTTGGAAGAGCAGACAGCGTTCTTAACCACTGAGCCATCTCACCAGCCCCTATCACAATTTTTGAGACCTTTCTTCAATGGTTTCCTGTCTAGACTATTCCTCTTTTTGTGTGTGTGTGGGGGGTCACAGACGTCCTCAGTGTCTCTCATTCTCAACTGTGAGTGTGCAGTCAATAATACCACTGCAAAAGCAGCTTTCTTACCTGTTACAGTCAATGGCAGCATGACCATGAGTTTCCATGTGGTCTCTGGAAACATCTCAGAACATGAACCTCATCAGGGCCTCCAATGGCCATAGAAGTGAGCACTGACAATGCTCTTGCAATAGCTCGGCCCACAGACATCAACATGGATTTGGGTGGCAGCACAGACTAACAGAACTCCACACAGCCTCTAGCAGCAGCGTGGAATCTCAACATGACCTCCACCCGCAGACTGGTCCGCTGACATCAACATGGCCTCTGGCCGAGGCAGCAGGACCACAGACCTCAACGTAGCTGGGTGGGGGGAGCATGGACCGTGACATCTATGTGGCCTCAGGTGGCTGTCCCAGTCATGGACATCCATAAGTCCTCTGTGGTTAAAGTGAATCATGAACATCATCAACATGGAGTCAGGTGGTAGCACAGACCACAGACATCAACATGACCTCAGTTTGCAGACCCAGTACACAGATATCAACATGGTCTCCATTGGTAACATGGACCACAGACATCAACATGACCTCAGGTGACAGCATGAACCCAGCACATTCCCTAGCTATTTCATGAACCACAGATACAAACATGGCTACACAGTGGGTTTGGGGAACAGACACTGCAAGCTCCTGGCTGCTGCACACCTCTCTGCCAACCCGCCCCACACCTGTCACCGCTGTTGCCTCTCTAGTTCCACCTCTTTCCACTGTGAACATCCACCTTGTCTGCCATCCTTCCCACATCTTCATCACACATCTGTTCCTTGAGGTGGCATTGCAAACTGCAGTGTGTCCCACACTATATTTTGATGCTTAAACAGCTTTACATGCAAACACTTATGCAATCATTCATTGGTCTGCTTGAAGTTTTCTGGTTTCTGGAGCACCATAAACACTGGAGTAAATCTGTGACTCACTTCTTCTGTCCCCTTGCAATCTTCCCGCCCCCAACAGAGGAAAAAGCATTGCATAAAATATCATTGTGTAAGCTGCAGTATGTCACAGTGTGTCTCACAGTATACCTTTTTGTCAACATTTCTTTGCTTGCTTATGTTTATTGCAGTGAATCACTGGGCTAGTTTGAGGTCTCTGACTTCTGCTATACTATCAATACTGGAACCTCACTGGAACTCTTCTTGGATACCCTGTTGTTGCCCTGTGTCATGGAGATGGTTTGGAGCTGTAGGACCAGCCCATTCATGTACTCATCAATGGGTTAGATGTTGGGATGGGCCAATTCAAAGCCCTGGATCTGACCCTGAGAGGTATCTGTGCTGATCAGCTCTCCTGCTATCCTGCCCTTCCCCAGCTGGCCCATCTAATGCCACTGCCAGAAAGAGGCAAAGCCAACTCTCCAACTCTCATGCCTTCTGGGTTTGCTCCTCTGTGCCCACATCATCAGAGTCAGATCTACTGTGTTGCCCAGGTGAGGTTCAGGGCCTGCACTTCTGAGTGATGCAGTAGATGAGGAGCAGGGCCATCTCTCCCACTCTGATAATCTCGGGCCAATTCTCCTGCCTGCTGTAAGTGACAATGGAAAGAAGAGGGCGACTCTCCCTAGCCCAGGTCACTGCATGGCAAAGTGACAGAGCCAGATATCCCATGCTCATACCCTCAGTCCAACTACCCCATTACCAGGGTCAATTCTACTGTGCTTCCCAGGAAAAGTGTAGAGTCTACTCTCCTGAGTGTTGCAGTAGGTGAGGGGCAGGACTCCAACTCTGATAACCTTGGCAGTTCTCCTTCCTGCTGAAGGTGGGGAGGAGTAAGGGAGGAAATGGGTATTTCTTTCTCATCCTCTGTGCCACTGCATGGAAGACAAGTAACAGGGCCAGCTCTCCCATGTTCATAACCTTGGGGCAGGCTCATTTACAACTCCTGCAACCAAAGCCAGCTCTACTGTGCTTCCTGTGTAATGTGTGGGGCCTACTCTCCCTTGTATTGCAGATGTCGAGGGGTGGGTTCATCTCTCCTGCTATCATGCCCCCAAGACTACCTCCCCCACAGGTGAGGGACTAGGCCAGTTCTGCACAGCTTTCAGAGAACAACATGTCCCCTGGAGACAGATCACACCAGGTACATCCACCTAGCCTTTGGTGGTAATAGATCACAGCTGCTGCAGGGCCATAGACCCAGACATGGCACCCAGTGGCAACACAGTCCAGGACCTCAGCACGTTCCTAAATGGCATCACCAGCTACACACTTCAGGTTGTTTGTCACTACACTAGAGTCTCCCGTTCAGCCTCTCTCCATTGTGCCCACATCCTTCTGTTACCACTTACTCGTTTCTCTCGGTGGCACCCAGGGTCTCTGAGTATCTGGGTCATCTCAGGAGTGGTCTCAGGGATGCTATGCCTTGCCCATGCATTATGGCACTATGAGGGGACCTCTCAAGCATCCTTGACTCTCCCCTACCTGTGCAGAGTTACACTGATGATCATGTCAGTCTAGCTCTTTGACGGGCCCCTGGCTCCTGACTGGTGATTGTGTTGGCCTTGTTTCTTGCTCCAGACTGCCTCTGTACCCCATGAAAGGGTCATCTGTCCTTAGCTCACTCCTGCCAAGGGCCAGCAGTCGAGCTGGTGCCAATCTCTAGCTTGCCCCTCACCCTGGGAGCCCATCCAGGCTAGATGTAGAGTGAGACTGGTAATCCCCTCAGGCTAGCTCCCAGTCTGGGTTCCCTGGTGCTGGGCTGATGGTCTTCTCAGGCTCAACTTCTTTTTTTTATCAGGGAATGTTAGGCTACTAATCATTAAGATATTCATGGGCCAGAACACTAAGCATAGACGTAGTATCTCTCTTCTCTGCCACCAACTGATATGACACAGCAGCCATAGGTGCGATGCCTCTAGGGGCAGTGAGTCCACTTCTAAAAGCATATTCCTTAATGACAAAGGAAGTTGAGCATTTCCTGTTTTTTACTTTATTTATTTATTTGTATTTATTTATTTATTTATCTATTTATTTATTTATTTATTTATTTCAGTTTATTGACTTTGTAACTATGCTGTAGTCCTGTAGCCCTCTTTTGAGAAGTCTGGTGTGATTTTGACAGGTCTACCTTTATGTATTACTTGGCCTTTTTCCCTTGCTGCTTTTATTATTTTTCCTTTGTTGTGGGGATTTAGTGTTTTGACTTTTTTTTTTTTTTTTTTTTTACTAATTACAGTTTGTTCACTTTGTATCCCAGCTATAGCCCCCTCTCTCATTCCTTCCCAATGCCACCTTCCCTTCCTCTTTCCTCCCAAGCCCCTCTCCAAGTCCACTGATAGGGGAGGTCTTCCTCCCCTTCCATCTGACCCTAGCTTATCAAGTATCATCAGGACTGGCTGCATTGTCTTCATCTGTGGACTGGCAAGGCCTCTCCCCCAACAGGGGGAGGTGATCAAAGAGCCAGCCACTGAGTTCACCACAGAGGCAGTCCCTGTTCCCATTACTAAGGAGCTCACTGAGCTTCCATGGGGTACATCTGAGCAGGGCTTCTAGGTCATCTCCATGCATGATCCTTGGTTTGAGTATTAGTCTCAGAAAAGCCCCTTTGTCCAGATTTTTTGGTTCTGTGGCTCTCCTTGCAGAGCTCCTGTCTCCTCTATGTCTTTCTATCTCCCCCTTCTTTTTCTTAAGATTCCCTGCACTCTGCCCAAAGTTTGGCTCTGAGTCTCAGCATCTCCTGTGATACACTATTGGGTAGAGTCTTTCAGAGGCCTTCTATGGTAGGCTTCTGTCCTTTTTCCTGTTTTCTTCCTCTTCTGCTGTCCACCCTGTTTGCCTTTCTAAATGAAGATTAAGCATCTTATCCAGGGTTCTCTTTCTTGCTTAGCTTCTTTAGATGTACAGATTTTAGTATGATTATCCTATATTATATGTCTAATATCCACTTATAAGTGAGTATATACTGTGTGTATCTTTCTGCTTCTGGGACACTTTGCTCATCATGATCTTCTCTAGTCCCCACCATTTGCCTGCAAATTTCATGATTTCCTTGTTTTTTTCTTAATCTTTTAAAAATTTTTATTATTAGTTACATTTTTTTAACTCTGTATCCCATCTTTATCCCGCTCCCTCATTCCCTCCCAATCCCACTTTCCCTCCCTCATCTCCTCCCTGCCCCTTTCCAAGTTCACTGATAAGGGAGGACCTCCTCCCCTTTCATCTGACCCTGTTTTACCAGGTATCTTCAGGACTGGCTGCTGCAAAGTCCTCCTCTGTGGCCTAGCAGGGATGCTCCTCCCTTGGGGGGTGGGGAGGTCAAAGAGTCTGCCATTGAGTTCCTGTCAGAAATAGTCCCTGTTTCCCTTACTAGGGAAAAACCAATTGGTTACTGAGCTACCATAGGCTACATCTGAGCAGAGGTTCTAGGTTATATCTGTACATGGTCCTTGGTGGAGTATCAGTCTCAGAAAAGACCTCTCTGCCTAGAAATATTTGGTTCTTGTGGAGCTCCTATCCTCTCCAGGTCATATTAACTCCCCCTTCTTTCTTATGATTCCATGCACTCTGCCGAAGGTTTGTTTATGAGCCTTAGTATCTGCTTTGATACACTGCTAGGTAGAGTCTTTCAGAGTCCCTCTGCAGTAGGCTCTTGTCCTGTTACTTGTTTTCTCCTACATCTAATGCCCATCCCATTTGTCTTTCTAAGTGAGGATTGAACATCTTACCCCACATCTTCTTTCTTGTTTATCTTCTTTAGGTGTATAGATTTCATTATGTTTATCATATCTTATAAGTCTATATAAGTGAGTATATACCATGTGTGTCTTTCTCCTTCTTGGATACCTCACTTAGGATGATCTTTTCTAGATCCCACCATTTGCCTGCAAATTTCATGATTTCCTCGTTTTTGATTGCTGAGTAGCATTCCATTGTGTAAAACTACCACAATTTCTGTATCCATTCCTCCCTGGAGGGACATATGGGTTGTTTCCAGGTTTTGGCTATTAAAAATAAAGCTGCTATAAACGTGGTTGAGCAAATGTCCTTGTTGTGTACTTGAGCAAATTTTGAGTATATGCCTAGGAGTGATTCTTGAGGAAGCAATACTCCTAATTGTCCAGAGAAAGCACCAGATTGATTTCCAAAGTGGTTGTACCAGTTTACATTCCCACCAGCAATGAAGGAGAGTTCCCCTTTATCCACAATATCTCCAGCATGTGTTGTCATCTGAGTTTTTTATTTTAGCCGTTTTGATGGGTGTAAGATGAAATCTCAGGTCATTTTGATTTGCATCTCTCTGATGGCTAAGGATGTTGAGCATCTCTTTAAGTGTTTCTCTGCCATTCTGTATTTCTCTACAGAGAATTCTCTGTTTAGCTCTGTTCCCCATTTTTTAATTGGGTTCCTTGATTTGTTGCTGTTTAACTTCTTCAGTTCTTTATATATTCTGGATATCAGCCCTCTGTCAGATATAGAGTTGGTGAAGATCCTTTCTTAGTCTGTATGCTGTCATTTTGATCTGACCACAGTGTCTTTGCTTTACAGAAGCTTTTCAGTTTCATGAGGTCCCATTTATTGATTGTTGCTCTTAGATTCTGTGCTGTTGAAGTTCAGAAAGTTGTCTCCTGTGTTCTCCATTTTTTCTTTTAACTGATTTAATGTGTCTGGTTTTATATTGAGGTGTTTGATCCACTTGGACTTTAGTTTTGTGCAGGGTGATAAATATGGATCTATTTTCATTTTTCTACATGTAGACATCCAGTTGGACCAGCACCATTTGTTGAAATGCTGTCTTTTGTCCATTGTATGGTTTTGGCTTTTTTTTGTCATAAATCAAGTATTCGTAGGTGTGTGGGTATATTTCAGGGTCTTGTATTTGGTTCCATTGATCTTCCTTTCTTTTTCTATGCCAATACCATGCAGTTTTTATTACTCTGTTGTACAGCTTGAGATCGGGGATGGGGATACCTCCAGATGATCTGTTGTTGTACAGGATCGTTTTGGAGATTCTTGGTTTTTTGTTTCTCCATATGAAGGTGAGAATCTTTCTTTCAAGGTCTGTAAAGAATTGAGTTGGTATTTTGATGGGAACTGCGTTGAATCTGTAGATTGCTTTTGGCAGGATGGCCATTTTCACAATGTTAATCCTACCAATCCATGAGCACTGGAGATCTTTCCATCTTCTGATATCTTCTTCAATTTCTTTCTTCAGATATTTCCATGTTTTTAATTGCTGAGTAGTATTCCATTTTGTAAATGTACCATAATTTCTGTATCCATTCCTCAACTGGAGAACATCTGGGTTATTTCCAGCTTCTGGCTATCACAAATAAAACTGCTAAGAACATGGTTGAGCAAATGTCCTTGTTGCATACTTAAGCATATTTTCAATGTATGCCTGGGCATGGTATAGCTGGATCTTGAGGTAGCATTATTCCTAATTGTCCTAAAGTGCCAGATTGATTGCCAAAGTGGTTGTACAAGTTGACATTGCCACCAGCAATGGAGGAGTGTTCCCCTTTCTCCACAACTTCTTCAGCATATTTTGTCACTTGAGTTTTTGATCTTAGCCATTCTGATGGGTGTAAGGTGAAATCTCAGGCCCATTTTGATTTGTGTTTCCCAGATGACTAAGGACATTGAGTATTTCTTTAAGTGTTTCTCTGCCATTTGATATTCCTCTATCGAGAATTATCTGTTTAGCTCTGTACCCCATTTTAAATTGGATTAGTTGATTTGTTGCTGTTTAACTTCTTGAGTTCTTTTTATATATTCTGGATATTAGTTCTCTTTTGGATCTAGAGTTGATGAAAATCCTTTCCCAATCTGTAGGCTGTTTTTTTGTTCTGACAACAGTGTCTTTTGCTTTACAAAAGCTTTTCAGTTTTATGAGATGCTATTTATTGTTTGTTGATCTTAGAGCCTATGCTGTTGATGTTCTGTTCAGGAAGTTGTCTGCTGTGCCAATGAATTCAAGGTCAATGCTTTCCCCCACTTTTTCTTCTCACAGGTTTAGTGTGTCTGGTTTTATGTTGAGGTCTTTGATCCACTTAGATTTTAGTTTTGTGCATGGTGATAATTATGGATCTGTTGTATTTTTCTACACGTAGAAATCCGATTAGACCAGCATCATTTGTTGAAGATGCTATCTTTTTTCCATTGTATGGTTTTGGCATCTTTGTCAAAAATCAGGTGTCCATAGTATGTGGGTTTATTTCTGGGTCTTCTATTCCATTCCATTAATCCACCATTCTGTTTCTATGCCAGTACCATGCAGTTTTTAATATTGTTGCTCTATACTACAGCTTGAGATCAGGGTTTAAAATACCTCCAGAAGATCTTTTATTATACAGGATTGTTTTAGTGATTCTGGGTTTCTTGTTATTCCATATAAGTTAAAGAATTTTCCTTTCAAGGTCTGTAAAGAATTGTGTTGCTGATTTGATGGGAATTACATTGAATCTGTAGATTGCTTTTGGTAAGATGGCCATTTTTACTATGTTAATCCTGCCAACCCATGAGCATGGGAGATCTTTCCATCTTCTGATATTGTCTTCTATTTCTTTCTTCAGATAGAGAGTTTTTTTCATACAGGTCTTTGACTTGCTTGGTTAGAGTTACACCAAGGTACTTTATGTTGTTTGTGGCTATTGTGAAAGGTGTTGTTTCCCTAATTTCTTTCTCGGCCCTTTTGTCTTTTGTATACAGGATGGCTACTGATTTTTTTTTTTTTTGAGTTGATTTTGTATCCAGCCACTTTGCTGAAGATGCTATCTTTATTCCATTTTATGGTTTTGGCTTATTTGTCAAAAATCAGGTATCCATATGTATGAGGGTTTATCTCTTGATTTTTGATTTAAGTTCACAAGTAAACCTGCCTGTTTTTATGCCAACACCATGCGGGTTTTTTTTACTATTGCTTTTTAGTAAGTCCAAGATTAGGTATGGTGACTCTTCCAGAAGTTATTTATTGTACAAGATTGTTTTAGCTATCCATTCTTTTTTTTTTTTTTCTCTATGTGAAGTTGAGAATTGCTCTTTCCAGGTCTGTAAAGAATAGTGTTGGAATTTTGATGGGGATTACATTGAATCTGTACATTGCTTTTAGGAAGATGGTCCTTTTATCATTATTTTACCAATCCATGAGCATGTGAGATATTTCCATCTTCTGATATGTTCTTCATTTTTTTTCCCAGAGACCTGACATTTTTGTCATACAGGTCTCTTAGTCATCAGGAAAAATGCAAATCAAAACGACTCCGAGATTTCATCTTTCACCCATCAGAATGGTTATGATAAAAACCTCAAGTGACATCACATCCTGGTGAGGATGTGGAACAAGGGAAACACTCCTCCTTTGCTGATATGAGTGCAAACTTGTACAATCGCTGTGAATGTAAAATCTGGAGTTTTTTCAGGAAATTTGGAGTAGGTGTATCTCTAGACCAAGTTATACCATATCTGAGCATATATCACAAAGTTTCTCCACTGTACCACAAGGACACTTTTAACTTAACTTTAAAAAAGCAGGGTTTTTTTTTCTTTCTTTCTTTCTTTCTTTCTTTCTTTCTTTCTTTCTTTCTTTCTTTCTTTCTTTCTTTCTTTTTTTTTTTCAATAGCCAGAAACCAGAAACACCCTAGATGCCTTTCATGTGCAAAATAGATACAGAAAATATGGTACATTTACACAATGGAATACTCCTTGGCTATTAAAAACAAAATCATCATGTAACTTACAGGCAAATGGATGGAACTAGAAAATAATCATCCTGAGTGAGGTAACCCAGACCCCGAAAGCCACACATGACAGTATAACTGTCTTTTGAGGTTTCTTTCACTCGCTGATGCCAAAAGATCCACAACCAAACAATGGGCAGAGAGGGCAAGGAGTTTTGTTGGAACAGTGGGAGGAAGGGCAGAGTGGGCTGGAGGGGTCAGGGACTCCAGAAGAATACCTTCAGAGGAAACTAACCTGGGTCCATGGGGGCTCAGAGACACTGAACCACCAACTGAACAACATGCATGGGCTGGCCCTAGACATTGTAGCAGATGTGTAGGGTGGTTAGCATGTGGTTCTCCCATCAAGGGGAGCTGAGGTGGCCTCTCAGTATATTGCTGCCGCTGGATCCCTTTCTCTCAGCTAGGTTGCCTTGCCAGGTCCCAGTAAGAGAGGATACGCTTAGTCTTGCTGTGACCTGATGCACCTGTATGAGTTGGTATCCCTTGCACACCACATATCTGGGGAGAGAGAGGAATGGTTGGAGGGGGATGTGAGGATGGGACTGGGAGGAGAGGAGGGAGACAGCTGGGATCAGGCTGTAAAAAGATTAAACAAATAAATAAATAAATAAATAAATGAATAAATAAATAAATAAATAAATAAGTGGGAAAAGAAACATCTTTCCACAAGTTCCAGGGACACTGCGGGCTTTGCAGACTGCTTTGCAGCTGCCTCATGGCTCTCTCAGGCTTCTGCTCTCTGGTCTCCAATGTGTGCAGCCACCACCATCTTGCTTCTATTCACCTCTTCTTTATGAGTTCAACTTTATTTCATACTCATAAGTTCATGTGACGTTTATGTTTCTGTGCCTGTGTAATTAACATAATGCTATTCAGATTCTTCTATGCCATTTGAAACTACAGAATTTCTCCTTTTATTTTAATGATAACATGCCAACACACACACACACTTTTTTAGCCACTTATCTTTTGATGAACATAGCGCTGACTACTTTGGTTCTTACTCTGAGAGAAGAATACATGACACAAACAACTTAAGGGATAAAGGATTTATTTTGTATCACAGTTTGAGAAGATGCAGTTCCATCACTGTGACAAAGTCATCTCTCTTGGTGGAGAGAGTAGATCTTGGCTGTGGTAGCATTCTACCACTATGGCAACAGAAGCATGCCACCTGATGGGGGAGGGGGCTGGTTACATCAGGTTGACAACAAACATAGTAAAAGTTTCTGACAAGAACAATGCTATAAGAAGCCCCTACATCCCTGTTTATCTAGCCCTAATTTTCAAAAGCTTCTAACATGTCCCTATTAGCAATAATAGCTGAGGACTAAGTACTCAAAAATGTGAGCCTATGAGGGACATTTCACATTAAATCATAACATTCTGTCCCGGATCCCTGAGAATACAACAATTTTAAATGCACTGTTCAAAGTCTCTATAGAGATTCAAGGAAATCAGTTAATTGTGAGCCCTAACAAAGTAAAACAAAACAGGCAGCCAATCAACCAACCAAGCCACAAACAAAACAAATTGTATATGGCATACAATAGAATAAACATTCCCCCAAAGAAAGAATGATAAAATGGAGAGGAAAGATTAGCAAAATGAGACTGAAACCTAGCATGGCCAATGCCAAACATTGTTCCTTCATGCTGGATTCTGGGACTCTAGGTGACATCATTTTGGATTCAGTGGGCTTTAGTAGTCCCAACCCTCTGGCTCAGCTTACTGCAGAGCATGCAGACTTCTTTGGCCTCCCTTCACTCTGCCTGAAGCTTTCTCAATGAACAGCCCACATTCAAGGCATCTGCAGTGTCTTGGTATCTCCACTCTAAGGTACACTTTGTTACTTTTGTTGCTTGTGGTTTGGGGTTCATATAGAAATATATCATTGTGTATATCTGTGGAATGGAGCTTTGAAGTGTATTTTGCTGTGCTGATTTCATAGTTTCAGGCACTCTATTTATGTCTCTACTGCATGTGAGTTTTATACATGGTGAAAGATAAAGATCTAATTTCATTTTAATGTGTGTGAATGTTGGTGTTTTCTCAATCCTCTTTATTGAAGAGATTCAGCCAACTTTCCTTCATCACATGTCTTTACTCATTTGCTGATAATCACTTGGTTGTAAAAGCATGGATTTTATTTAATATTTGTATTTAAAGCAGAAGTTTGCAGAATGAAAATAGATACTCTTGTTAAGATCATATACAAAGAATCCAGCTTCAGTTTATCTGGCCTGAAAAGGTTCTCACTCAGTGATAGCCAATAAACCATGAACTTTGTAAAGGAGAGAAATACATTTGAAAGATCCAGCCATACCACTTCTAGGCATATACCCAATAGAGGCTCAAGTACACAAAAAGGACATTTGCTCAACCATGTTTGTAGCAGCTTTATTTGTAATAGCCAGAAGCTGGAAACAGCCCAGATGCCCCTCAACTGAAGAATGGATGCAGAAACTGTGGTACATCTATACAATGGAGTATTACTCAGCAATGAAAATAAGGAAATCATGAAATTTGCAGGTAAATGGTGGGACCTGGAAAGGATCATCCTGAGTGAGTTGTCCCAGAAGCAAAAAGACACACACGGTATACACTCACTCATACAAACATACAACATAGGACAAACCCACTAAAATCTGTACATCTAAACAAACTAAGCAAAAGAGAGGACCCTAACTAAAAATGCTCAATCCCCATCCTGAAAGGCAAAGAGGATGGACATCAGAAAAAGAAGAAAACAGGAAACAACCTAGGAACCTGCTGCAGAGGACCTCTGAAAGCCAGAAGAAGAAAACAGGAAACAACCTCGGAACCTGCCACAGAGGTCCTCTGAAAGCCTCTGCCCTGAAGACTGTCAAAGCAGATGCTGAGCCTGATGGCCAACTGACGGGCAGAGTGAATGGAATTTTATGTAAGAAATGGGAAATAGTAAGAGCTGGAGAGGACAGGAACTCCACAAGGGGAGCAACAGAACAAGAAAATTTGAACACAGGGAACTTCCCAGAGACTCATACTCCAACCAAGGACTAGCTGTGGAGATAACCTAGAACCCTGACAATGCAGCCACTTCTGATGAGAACTGATAGACTAAGATCAGAAAGAAGGAGAGGAGGACCTCCCCTATCAGTGGACTTGGGGAGGGGCATGCATGCAGAAAGGGGGGGAGGGTGGGACTGGGAGGGGAGGAGGGGGGCTTATGGGGGGGATACAAAATGAATAAAGTGTAATTAATAAAAGTTAAAAAAAGAAAAAAATGTGTTTTCTGTTTTAGTGATTAAAAACCTAACTATAATAAAGCTACAGGAGAGTTTTCAGCAAGAATATGACACAATATGACTGTTGTTGATAAAGGATAAAGAAAAGTTTCCTTATGAAACATTGGAGGAAAACACAGAAGTCATCAATGTGGATCACAACAAAAGACAAGAGTATCAGAGATACTCTTCTGCAGAGAATGAGGCATCAGGATGGCTGGCTGAATAAAGGATCTTGCAGAGGGTGCCAAATTTCTGGCTCTAGCTATCAGGTAGATGTTGATACCAGTTAATCAAATGAGTGCTAATATTGACTCTAGAGTGTAAAACAAAGATTTGGCTTAGGAAAAAAAAAAACAAATTTGATGGTAATTAGTATCTAGATGGTATTCATGACAAAAGAAATACTTCACCTGTCTTGGAAAGATCATAGAGAAAGAAGAGCTTACCACTAGAGATTTTAGCCTCAAGCTTGTTTCAAAAGGCTTATGAAAGGAAAAGAGCTGAAAATGAGGGCACCACATAACTGTGTTATTTTTCTACACATATATCTTGTAGAGCAATATTCCTATTATCTGTTTGGCAAACTTTTACCCATAATTTGCAGTAAGATTAAAAAATATCTATGGTACCAGTGAGCAAGTTAATGGTTTTTTTATATGTGTAACCATTAGATCTTACTATGAAATGATAATAATTTTACCAACATTTACCAAGCAGTTATTAAATATAAAGCATATTTTGATATGTGATTAAATCCATTATCTTATTTAATCCCCATTTTAATAACCCAGGGAGGCAAGTAATATACTATTTTCATAAAGTGCCTTCTAACTGGTTACCTGTGGAGCTGAGAAATGAGCCAGGCTGCTGAGCAATTGGGCCTATCTGTGCAGTTTCTGTACAGTGTTATTGCATGTGTATCTTCTTTGCTTTAAATGTACTATTTAGAAAATATGAGTAAGTATAAATGTACCAAGTAAAAGGGCACAAGACCATAACCAGAAACTTTTTTTCTATTTTTTTTTTTTCAAATTACGTTTCTTAATTTTAGGTTAGGATTTACAATTTAGAATGTTATGGAAACAAAAGTCCTATGAGAAATTTTATCTCTTTGAAATATAAATATACTTCTTAGATTTGGCAAAACATTCTTTTGAATTCAAGAGCTTCCCTTAAAATTAAATCAACTAAAATTAATCACCTTTCTATATTTCTCAATCTGATGTTCAGTAAGAATCATTGTCTTTTTCCTACAATGCAGCTTTGACCCTGTGTATATGCTGAAAGCCACCAACCATGATGCCAATACTACAACTAGTAACTAACAATCTCAGTCGTAGGCCCTCCCTCCTCTCCTCCCATTCCCACCTTCCCTCCTGTTTTCCCCTCCCCTATTCCTTACAAACCCCAATTCATCTAGTTGAATGAGGACCGAACTTCCTGTAGCTCTTCAACTGCTGGTAGGGCCTTCTGAAATTTCTTCCTCCCATACTGCCATGGCAACTGGTGTTGTCAATGTTCTGCCTTACTGAGGCAGCCATGTTGTTAAGATTTCATGGGTGTTACTTCCCCGTCGTAGCTAGCAGCAGATTTCTTGTTCCATTGACTCTTAAGATCTTTCACAGATTTCTTGGGCCTTAGATGGAGAAGCTACCTTGCAAGTGTATCACAGGCATCCCATGGGCAGGTGTTCTCTGCATTTTGACCAGTTTTTGCTTTTTTGTAATGGCTGGTCTGCTGAAAAAACAAAAACAAAAACAAAAAGCTTCTTTGATAAGGGTTAAGAACTAAATCTATTTGTGGATATAAGGGTAGGTATTTATTATTCAGTTAAAAATTACACTGTTTTAGGAAGCTGACAGTAGGTTCTCCTCCTGGGTCCATGAATTCACCGTCCATGAGCACTTGGATTCAATAGGCTTAGTTCACCCTCCACCACTAAGCTGTGATCGCCTCTGCAGGTTAGATCATCACACTTTCTCAGGGAGAAAACAAGGAGTAAAACTTGATGTATGTTTACGTGAATAAAGATCTTTAATTTATAGGTAAGTTCTTATAACATTTGTTTTCCTGCCTAATATCTTGTTTGTACATCTACATATTTACTAGCTTAGTGTCAGAGGTAGATTTTAAAGGTCTTAAATGGAACTTTGAATTAAAGCCTTCAGGAAGTTCATCAAAACCAAGATATATTTTGTACATTTTCTTCCTACCAAAGTTGCCTTTTTACAAGAGGACATCCCTGAGCTATCACGCTGATTATTTAATAAATTATTGTATCCAATTTATTCTATGTTGGTGTTTCATGCAATTTGTTCACGCCTATCTTTTTTTCTGGGTCCCCCACCATTTTGAAGTAGTCTTCCATTACTAAGGATTTAATTTCATGCTGCTCTGAAGTATCTTGAATTCACACCAAAAATGTGTGTGAATTCTGGAATGGAAAAAAACTAATTTCTATAATTCACCAAAGATAACTGTGCTAAGTGTTTCTTGCTCAAAAATACAATGAAAAGATAAGAAATATTCTTTTTAATTAGTATTAATTCAACACACTACCATTTATTATTAAAATCATAGAAAATACAGCTTAAATGGACTTGAATCATTACAGAATTAAAAGATAAAGTTTCTCTATTTTAACAATAGCTGAATTTTGCCTCAGGAAGGTTGCCATCATTGAAATGTTTCACTTTGTAAAGCAATTTCCAGCTAGACCACTCCTGTTATCAAGACGTTTTTGTTGCTTTGACACACTTTCCAAAATACATATCAACTGTTTTCTCATATAATTGAAATCAAAACATTCTGAAAGAAAATATTTTCCTATTATACAATATTATACAGTCACAAGAAGTCTATTGCTTTAAGCTTATGAAGTGGCAGCTTTTTCTTTTTTATTTTCAGGAAAGTTTTCTTCCCCATTCCTCCTAGTAGCCTAATGCTCAGATATCTAAGATCTAAGCTGGGATTCACAGCTAGCAGGTTATTTGTGAGTACAGGAAGAAATCATTAAAGGCAATTTTATACTACTTCAAATGAGCTTTAACTTAGAAGGAAATTTTACACTTAACAGTGTTCTTATTTTTATATACTGTCCATTTTGATCTCAGAGAATGGCTTTTGACAGTCAAACTTCCATATAATAATTCTCCCAGTTGTCTAGGAAAATGTCCCCATTTTTCTGAGGACACTTTGTATCTGGCAAGGGGCGGGTCACTTCTAATTTTATATATTGTCTAAATAAGCTACAACAGTTCTATTAACAGCGGTGTCATAAAATGCTTAAAATGCTTATAATTTTTGTGTCTTTACATAATTGTGTTTTGTTCACTCTATTGAATCTTTGCTTCCCTTTAAGCCATCTATCTACAAGGTCCATTAGAAACACAAATATTTTTACAAGTTCACATTTATGACTTGTTAACCAACACCTTTATTTTCATGTTTATAGACCCACCTTTGGTATCTTCCTCATAAACTTTCAGTATTTCTATCTGCTCAAAACAATTAGTTTGTGTGTTTATCTAGAGTCTTTTACACAGACATCAATTTTATAGATGAAAACTTATCACTATAGAAATTACTTTCTTTGATGGAATCTTTCAGAGAGGTTGTGGTGGTTTGTATGATAATGGCTTCTATAGGTTCATATATTTGAATTCTTGCTTCCGAGTTAGTGAAACTACCTGAGTAAGTAGGATATGTGGCCTTGTTGGAGAAGGTATATCACTGAGGGTTGGCTTTGAGGTTTCAGAAGCCATGCCATTCCCAGTATCTCCGCCCCCAACCTGTAGATCAGGATGTGAGCTCTTAGCTATTGTTCCAACAACATGCCTGTCTTCCTGCTGTCGTGCTTCCCACCATAATGGTCGTAGAATCATCCTCTGAAACAGTAAAGGAATCCCTTAATTAGATGTTTTGTGTTATAAGTTGTCTTTGTTATGGTGTATCTCCACAGCAATAGAAAGTTACCTAAGGCAGAGGTAACTTCATGACCAAGGTTTATTGTTTTATTAATGAACATTAACTGTACATTCAAGTTATACTAGCTAAGTTAATCTTGAACCACATTAAAACTTTCTTCCTTCTAAAAAAATATTTGAACGAAGTTAAGAAAATGTCCTTATTGAATGGTGGGTCATATTTTGGGTATATGCCCAGGATATATATATATATCCTGGATATTGAGGTAGTGCTATTCCCAATTTTTTGAGATAGTGCCAGATTGATTTCTAAAGTAGTTGTACAAGTTTGCACTCCCATCAGCAATGCAGGAGGGTTCCTCTTTCTCCACATTCTCTCTAGCATGTGTTGTCACTTAAGTTTTTGATCTTAGCCATTCTGACTGGTATAAAATAGAATCTTAGAGTTGTTTTGACTTGCATTTCCCTGAAGACTAAGGACATTGAGCATTTCTTTAAGTGTTTCTCTGACATTTGATATTCTTCTGTTGAGAATTCTCTGCTTAGCTCTATATCCCATTTTTAAATTGGATTATTTGGTTTGTTGTTGTCTAATTTCTTGAGTTCTTTATATATTCTAGATATTATCCTTCTATCAGATATAGGGTTGGTAAAGATCTTTTCCTGGGCATATACCCAAAAGATGCCTCACCATTCAGTAAAGACATTTGTTCAACTATGTTCTTAGCAGCTTTATTTGTAATAGCCAGAATCTGGAAACAACCTAGATGTCTCTCAATGGAGGAATGGCTACAGAAATTGTGGTACACATACACAATGGAATACTACTTAGCTATTAAAAACAAGGAAACCCCCTTCCTTAGTTTACTATTTCCATAGCTTGTGGCCTGCAACATCAGGGAAGCTTGATCAGAGTGCAGTCAAATGAGGTCATAAGAGAGGCGGCCCCTCATCCCAGGACCATTGTGAAGAAAATAAAGAATAAAAAATTTAAGAAAAAAAAAAAGGAAATAATGAATTTTGCAGGGAAATGGATGGAACTAGGAAAGATCATCCTAAATGACATAACAGAGAAACAGAAAGACAGGCATGGTATACACTTACTTATAAGTGGATATTAGTCATATAATACAGGATAGCCATCTGCAGACCTAAAGAAGCTAAACACTAAGGAGGACTCTAGGGAGGATGCTTAAATCTCATCCAGAATGGCAAACAGGATAGACACCAGAAGATGTGGAATAGAGGAAACAGGATGGAAGCCTACTACAGAGGGTCCTCTGAAAGGATCCACCCAACAGGGGATGGAAGTAGATGCCTAGACTTAGGGTCAAACTTTGGGCAGAGTGCAGGAAGTCTTATGGAGAAAGGGAGAGGTAGGAATAGAGGGACATATAGGGACAGGAGCCCCACAAGGAGACCAACAAAACCAAAGGATCTAAGTCCAGGGTTTCTTCAGAGACTGATGCACCAACAGAGGACCATGCATGCAGAGGACCTAGACCTCCTGCTCAGATGTGGCCAATTGTCAGCTCAGTTTCCATGTGGATCTCTGAGTGAGGGGAGCAAGGACTGCCTCTATCATGAACTCGGTTGACTGCTCTTTGATCACTGGCCCCTGGTGTTGAAGCCTTGCCAGGCCACAAAGGAAGAGGATCCAAGCGTTCCTGATGAGACTTAACAAGCCAGGGGCAGATGTCAGTGGTGGAACCCCCCCTTTTAGTGGACTAGGGAAGGAGATGGGGGGAAGAGAGAGGGAAGGTCGGTTGGAAGGAGTTGAGGGAAGGGGCTTCAATCAGGATATATAATGAATAAATTGTGAAAAAAAAGGGGGTTGCCAAAAAATGTTTAATTTGTTTTACTTTTTGTCAGGAAAACTTTTATTCTTCACTAAATTTTTCTTTACAAGCATATAACTTTAAAGTTTTAACTTTAAACATTTGTATTTTTGGTTTGTATTCACTCCCCATAAATAACAACTGAAGCTCTTCCTTTTAAAACCAGAAGAATTTATTTTTTCCCCCTCTGATTCTATCTCAGTTGTTCTGAAATATCTGTTTCATTGATTTTCTTTCCACATTTATTTTTCTAAGTAAAGGTCTCCTTTCTCTTTCATGTTTAGATATTTGCCCATGTTCAAGTTTTACTTTTTCTTGTCATATTAATGTTTTTTTTTGTATATTCTCTCAATTATATCCCCTTGTCTAAAACATGAAAAGGAATCTAATCATTCCTGAAATATATCTATTTCAGTTTTTTTTAATTTTCTTTTTTTTAAAATTTATTTTTCAACAGCAGCAAAGCCTAGGGAGAGGAGCCTTCTGAGAAGCGACTAGTGCCCTCTGTGAAGGGCCTGGTATCTTCATGGGGGTCTGTGACTTTCCAATACTGCTTTCTTCAATCTTTCTAATAATTACTTGTATTCTTTTTGTTTCTTTAAAACAGAAATACCTTGTAAATAAAATGAATAAACTAAGTAAAATATATGTTTTAAAACAAATAAACCATAAACAGTTCCCAGCCTTCCCCTCTTTTTCAACACTTTCTTTTTATATATATTTATGTGTTTTCATGTCTAAATCCCTCTTGACAGTTTTAAATTTTAGATATGATACTGAACATAACTTGATAAAGGTATTACTTATTCACTTTGTAACTCTCAATATATTCTAAGTATTTAATATTTTACCCATAAGTAAGTGTACTTCTTACCCCTCGTCAAAAGAAACAACCTTTTGCAACACTTGAAAATTACAGAACACTACAACTGATCAAAATGCAGAGAACACTTATAACTTGATCATGTTGTGATTAGTCCTAATTTATACATCCACAACACAATTCCTGCTCATAAGGCTCAAGAAGCTTTGTGAAGGAAAGGATTGGAAGATTGTGATAGCCAGAGCATCAGGACATCTCAGCTGTAAGATTGTGTGTCCTAGAAAAATCAGTGAAGCGACATCCATAAGTTTCAAAACATGGATGTCTTCATAAGATCTGAACAATGAGAATACTAATGGACATGGTACATAGATGGGAAAAAGATCCTGGGACATCAACTCTGTACAAAGAACTATGGCATGCTGGGGAATGCTAAAAGTAAGACAAATAGTCCTCCCCCAGAGAAGAGCACCCCAATTAGTTATCCAAAAGCAATTGATCAGACCTGAGATTATATACATACAAGTAACATTAGAAGAAGATGTAATTCTGTATTTAGGCATATGTGTGTGTATATACCATTTTGTGTGTGTGTGTGTGTGTGTGTGTGTGTGTGTGTGTGTGTGTGTGT
>NW_026590701.1:5138209-5170234 GCF_907164565.1 Psammomys obesus | reverse complement strand
TGTGTGTGTGTGTGTGTGTGTGTGTGTGTGTGTGTGTGTGTGTGTGTGTGTATATATATATATATATATATATTAATGATAGATTCATCATTGTTAAGAATAGTGCTTCCTCAAGATCCAGATATACCACTCCTGAGCATATATCCAAATATGCTCAAGTACACAACAAGGACATTTGCTCAACCATGTTTGTAGCAGCTTTATTCATAATAGCCAGAACCTGGAAACAACCCAGATGCCCCTCAGTTGAGGAATGTAAACAGAAATTGTGATACATTTACACAATGGAATACTACTCAGCAGTTAAAAACAAGGAAATCTTTAAATTTGCTGACAAATGGTGGGATCTAGAAAAGATCATCCTGAGTAAGGTTGATACAGAAGCAGAAAGATACACATGGTATATGCTCACTTCTAAGTGGAATATTAGACATATAATATAGGATAAACATACTAAAATCTGTGCACCTATCGAAGCTAAACAAGAAGGAGGACCCTTAGTAAGATGATCAATCCTCATTCAGAAAGGCAAATGGGATGGACATTGGAAGAGGGAGAAAACAGGGAACAGGACAGGAGGGCCTCTGAAAGACTCTACCCAGCAAGATATTAAAGGAGATGCTGACACTCATAGCCAAATTTTGGGCAGAGTGCAGGGAAACTTATGAAAGAAGGGGGTGATAGAAAGACCTGGAGGGGACAGGAGCTCCACAAGGAGAGCAACAGAACTGAGAAATCTGGGCCCAGAGGTCTTTTCTGAGACTGATACTCCAAACAAGGACCATGAAAGACGATAACCTAGAACCTCTGCACAGACGTAGCCCATGGCAGCTCAGTGTCCTAGTAATGGGAGGCCTAGTAACTGGGGGCCCTAATAATGGGAATAAGGATTGTCTGTGACATGAACTCAGTGGCTGGCTTTTTGATCACCTCCCCCTGTTGGAGGAGCAGCTTGCCAGGCCACAGAGAAAGACAATGCAGCCATTCCCGATGAGACCTAGCGTCAGACCTAGCCTTCCCTCTGGCTAGCGTCAGAGGGAAGGGGAGAAGGACCTCCCCTATCAGTGGACTTGGAAAGGGGCATGGGATAAGATGAGCAAGGGAGGCTGTGATTGGGAGGGAATGAAGGAGGGCGTTACAGCTGGGATACAAAGTGAATAAACTGAAATTAATATAAAAATAAAAATTAAATTATAAAAGAACGTATGTCTTGGAAGTTTATAGGCACTAGGAGAGAACTCACCTCTGTTAGTTTTCTAAATGAAGATAGTATCAAACTGCTCTGTAAATATTTACTATAAACTATGTTTATTTTACATAGTTTAGTGTAGCTCTCATTATTGAAAGTTTCCTTTTGTTGTATAGGAATTAACATAGAGACTCAGAACTAGCTAAACTGCAGAGAATAAGTGCCTGTGTAGTGCTCAGACTTAATTTGGACATTTATATCATACCCTGCTTTCCACAAGCATCAGGTATTGTTGTGGAAGTAGGAGCAAAGTGTCAGTTAGAGCAAAATTTTGGAGAGAACCACTGCAGACAGCATTCTCTGGAACAGACAGGGCGCTGCCCATGTAGGCTCACAGCAGCTGCGGTTTTCTGGACAGGAGCTGCACAGTATCAAGCCAGTCAGAATCTCAACATGGCTCTAGGAAGGGCTCACAAAACCTCACCTCTGTCTTAGGAGCTATTGACCATTGGTGGCTGTTGAAAAAGAGTCAGTCAGGATCTGGCCCCTGGTAGGGCTCCACACTCAGGTGGATGGTCCTACAGGCATAGCCACACTGCCAATACCTGATTGGTCTCACTGCATTAAAAAAGAGAGAGGACATGAAACAAAAATGCTGTGGTGGGGGGTTTCGAGAGGAGCTGGAGGAAGAGATGTTGAAACAAATATAATCAAAGTTCATTATATACATATATAATATTATCACAGTAAATGAAATATTTATAAACCATCAACATAAACAATATCCAGTAATAACTAAAAATATCATCACCAGAATGAAGGAGATAATTTTTATAATTTATATATGTAACATGGGCCTGACATGCAGAATTTATATAGACCTCTAAAAAAATTAAAATCAAAGAAAGCTCAAGAGTCTCATTAGAGAGTAGACAATAGCCCTAAATAGACACTTTCTAAGAAAGCACAGACAAATGGTCAACATTTGAAGAGTCTTTGTAGGCTTAGAATTTTCACCAAACTACTTTATTTATAGTTCTTAAGTACCTTTACCTTCCTTCCATCCCTCTGACTTTAGATAGGAGATTAGTATGAAAAAGGTTGTAGATCTCTTTGATCTACTTTCTGCTAATCAGAATTAATGGGTCTTTAGGAATTACCAAACTCAGTCTTCAGGACACCAGCAGTCCAGCCCAAAGGCCAGCTCCAAGCAGCAACACAAGTCAGTGAAAGCAACCGGACTCAATTGGATTGCCTTGAGAAGCTCTCTGCAATGTTTCTCTCTGCGAAGTCAAGTGTTGAAGCATGAAGATCAGTGCAGCAATGTCATTCCAAAAAGCAAAGCCTCACTGTGCGAAGCCCTCTCTATATCTCCTTTCCTCAGAGTCTACCTACAGATGGTCTCAGCTGGACAAAGTCATGTCCCTCACAGGAGAGAGCTCACAGCAAAACATGTGCCCACTCACAAGCCAACTTCAGCAAAACATCACATGACAAAACTGAGTCTTCAAAGAAACTTCCATTTCAAGTCTTTTTTTTTTTTTCTAAGAGTCCTTAATATCATTAATTATCAAGGATGAAAATCACGGTGAGATGTTTTCTCACTCCAGTAAGAACGGGTATTTTCAGACAGACAAGAGACAATGAGTGCTCATGAAGATGCAGAGAAAAGTGAGTTCTCTGCACACTAGCCATAAGAAAGAAATTTATTTCATCTATTACAGAAAGTAAAGAGATTTCTCAAAGAATCAGTAAGTAGAAGTACTGTATGATACAATTGTCTTATTGCTTATTTCCAAAGGAAATGACATTTGTCTTGGCTCTAGTTTCAGTTCCCAGCAAAACACACACACACACACACACACACACAGAGAGAGAGAGAGAGAGAGAGAGAGAGAGAGAGAGAGAGAGAGAGAGAAGAGAGAGAAAGAAACAGAAAGGAATGAATATGGAAACAATTTAAATTGTTACTAGAAAAAGAAACAGGTTTCTGTCAAATTACAGTTGCACTCTCCAGTTAGAAGGGGAATTACAATTACTGCAGAATTTAACTGTGTTAATATCTGGACTCACTTTAATTGAGAAATTAAAAATATTCTTTGCTTTTCCCATTTGTGTCAGTACTCTCCACTTGTTGCAAACGGAAGCTTCTTTGGAGATGAGTGAGAGCTACAGTTACCTGTGGACTTAAGGAAAAGTATTGAAAAGACAGAAAAAACATTGTTTTAGGAAACTGGCAGTCCTAGGTTCTCCTGTCAGGCCCATGACCTCAATAGCCAGGTAACCGGTTAAGCTTCTAGTGCCAGTAACTGAGTAAACTTACCATGCCAAAATTCCATCCTGTAAAGTGGAACTTAAATCTAATTAAACAGCTGTTAGATGCCCCAAACAGTAAGTGCCACTATTGCCCTATTGTGGGCATCCTGATGGTCTGGTCATTGTGGGTCACGGACTTTGCAGCTGTGTAGGGCTACCAATTTCTCCTCTTCGTGGGGAGCTTGGATAGCTCTTTTCTACTCTATGAGGGCTGGTCCTCAAGGAGGAGGCTTGATTCCTCCAAGTGCTGTGTCCAAAGCATTATGGTATCTTCAGCAACAGGGTGTTAGCCCAGCCTCATCTGATACATCTGAATGATGTATGATACCCACATACAAGGTGCAGGGAAAATCACACAAGATAGGATAGAAAGATTTTTCAGAGCCAGAGGCCAAGGATGGCTGATGACAGATTGTGTCCCCTAGCCATGAAGGGTAAATAAACTTTTTAAGTCCAGAAAACCTGTGGATTCCTAACAATATGGTTGCTGAACAGACCAGCATAATGACAATACCAGTTGACATTACAATTAAGACATGGAAAATTCCACATGATCTCACTTCTATATGAAGAGTCCAGGTAGTCAGTGGCTACTGAGAATCAGTTTCCTTCAGGGATGAGTTCTTAACATAGGTTGTTCAATCCCAAGTGGTCACCTTGGACATACATGCATATGAACAAAGCTGTAAAGAATAAATATGTTATTTCCATATTTGATTTTTTTGAGACAGTACCTCACTTCATAGCTCTTAGAATTCACTATGTAGAACAAGCTGGCCTTAAACTCTCAGAGTTCTGCCTGCCTCTGCTTTCTGGGTTCATTGATTACAGTGTACACCACTGTAATCAGATCTTTGTTTAGTTTGCGGGGTTAGTGTACAAACCAATGGGTTTCATTATGTTTTCTTCATGTACATGACATACTTCATTCTTACTTATTATTCTCCCCTAGAACTCTCTCTATTACCCACTGGATACTCTTGTTGATTACTTTTCTCTCCCAAATAAAGTTCCTTCTGTTTTTATGTCTTGTGAATTATATTACTCTCCTACTTCCCTTTTCCTCTGTAAGTTTTTTCTCCCACTCTCATGTTTCCGTGTCTACTTTCATTACGTAATAAACACACACACACACACCCCATACACATAAACACACAAAATATATTTAAATATATATTAAAATATAAAAAGTCATGTGATATCTGTCATCTTGAATCTGGCTGTATCAGCTAAGATTTCCCCCCACAATTTGACACAAGCTGGAGTCATCTGGAAATAGAGAACCTCAATTTAAAATGCTTACAAGAGGCTGGCGACTGGGCTATAGGTAGGTCTGTAAGCCTTTTTTTTTTTGATTAGTGATTGATGTGAGAGGGCTCACTACTGTGGGAGTGCCATACTTGGCAGGTAGTTCTGTGTTATATAAGACGGTAGGCTGAGCAAGATGTGGAAAGCAGTGCAGTAACAACTCTCTCCCATGGTTTGCTTCAGATTCACCTCAAGTTTCTTCCTCCAGGCCCTGCCCTTACTTCCCTTCATGATGGACTGTAAGCTATTATGAACTATGTAAGCTATTATGTTATGAACTATTTCTTCTCAAAGTTTCTTTTGGGAATGGTCTTTATCACAACAATAGATAGCAAACTATTTCAGAAATTGGTTCCACAGAGTGGGTGATTGCTCTAACAGATCTGATTATTTTGTGCTTGGGGGTATTACGGAAGGATTTTGGAGTTTGTTCAGAGGGAAACTGATTTCTCACAGTTTATTAAGCTTGTCTGTGGGAGCATGGAAGATAAGAATGCTGAGAGATGCAGGCAATGGAAGCTTGTCTATAAAGTTCAAACTTTATACTCTGTTAGGGCTGTTCGCATAATAGTTCATATTACAGATATGTGATTTTGGTTAGCTGTAGTATTTTGTTCTCTTTTTTGACTTTTTAAAATTAATTAATTAATTTATTCACTTTACATCCATCCTCTCTGTGTGCTACCTTCCCTGTCTCTTTCTCTGTCCTCCTCCTTCAGACAAGGGCAGTCATCTCACCCACCCAATCCAGCTCATTAAGTTACATCAGGACTGACTGGGTCCTCTTTACCTGCCTGGCAAGGCAGTCCCACCAGCAGGGAGTGATCAGAAAGCAAGCAACAAAGTCCATGTCAAAAAAAAGTCCCAACTTCCCTCTCTAGGAATCCCACATGAAGCCTGAGCTACCTATGGGCTACATCTATGTAGGGAGTTTAGGTCCATCTCTGCATGATCCTTGGTTAGTGCTTCGGTCTCCCCAAGCTCCTTCGGAGCCTGGTTAGTTGGATCTGTTGGTCTTCTTGGGAAGATCCTGGCACTTCCATGTCCTTTTATCCCTCCTTGCACTTTTCCACAAGACTTCCTATGCTTCTCCCAACATTTGGCTGTGTGTCTCAGCATCTGTTTCAATCCATAGCTGTTATGAATTTATGGTTACAATAGTCATGTCCTGACTAGAAGATGACATTTTATAGCCTTTCTTCCTATCTTCTGTCTCTTATTCTTTCTGCCCCCTCCTATGAGACATTCTCTTAGCCTCAGATTAGGTAGCACAAGGTCTTGTTTAGGAACAGGAGTCCTTAACTATCACTTATTCACACAGGTACTTCTTGAGTACCCGTGTGTCTCTCCATACGTTGCACTTTACTATAAGAGAGGTTTTTCTGATTTAGGCTGAGAATAGCATTTGTTTATGGTTATAAACAGATTTCTTATCTTTAATTCTATTAACTGTGTCATTTTCCTTTTATTTATTTACTTATTTAGCTGGTTTGGCTAAGGATTTTTTTTAAAGCTTCTTTATATTTTCAAAGTAAGAAAGTACTAATTTTGCATAAGCTGAAGTGAGGTTATTGACAGCACTTTGCATCAGTGTTTCCAGTAATTCCTGTGCCTAAGATGCTGTGTAATGACTGCATATGGGATTCCGGCAAAACAGTTTGGATGTTTTGCTGTTTGTTTGCTAAAGGATCTTAAAGTTGAAAATTCCCCCCTTTATGGGAATTTTCTACCAGGCAGCTGTACCAGAGTGTCACTTCATTCGGTAGTTCTGATTTTCCAGGATACAGCTCACACAGGACTCTGGAGCTTTAAGTTGTTTATTTCAAATTGAGAAAATGCTTTTATTCTCAGGCGCATGGGCAAATCACAATCAATTACATCACAGTAAAGTCCCATGCACCATGGTGGCAAGCGCTCAGAGACTGCATCACCAAGTCCCTGCAAATTACATTTCTTAATTTATACGTGTTCTTGGTTTACCTTGTTGTTTGTTTGTTTGTTTGTTTGTTTCCACAATATAAGGGCATGTTTTGTAGGCCTTAATAGTGACTCAGTTTGGGCATCTGAATAAAAATCACATGTGAATAGACTTTGAATGATCTTTTTTCCCGCGATGAAAATTTGAATGTTATAATTGAGATCACCTCTAGAGATTCTCTGTACTGATGAGGTCTATGTGAGAAGGGAGTTCTGGAGCATGACTGTGCTCTTTCTTGTAAGGCAATATGATTTCAAATACTTCCTCTGCTATTTTTTAAACTTTTGTTCTTGACATTTTTTTTTAAAGTCCTCAATATTTTGTTTGCTGGTGCATTTGTGATAAGACCTATCTCAGCATGTTTCAACAAGGGCTGAATGAGTTACTGAAGATGCTATAAAAAATGCTGTCTTGATGTGTGTTAAGAAAAATTATTATAATCAGGAGGAGTGTTAATAAGATATTTGAAGACTTTGTAATTCAAGAACCATTCTGTTCATAGAAACATACTTACTGTGCTAGATTGACCTGAAGACATTCATAATTGACAAGGAAAAATGGTAGAGATAGAGAACTATCACTGAGTATAGTTAAGCATTAAATAAAAGTCTCTTCTAGGATATTTGACATAATAAAGGAAATTTAACCAGAAACTGTAAAAGCTTGCACATTAATAGCAGCAAAAACTGGAATATGTAAGACCAGAATCTGACACTTATTGACATATGTAAATTGAATTTAAAAAAAAACAAATAAAAACAGCCTTCTAAAAGATTGGTTTTTATTATTTATGTGTACAAGAAACTTAAGTAATAATGACTCTGATTATTGTTAATTTGTGTAATCTCTACTTTTCTGTAACAGAAAAGAGGCTTTAGACGTACAACAAATTGTTGTAAATAGTAGGGCAAGTGTTTTAGATTCCAGTCATATACTTTGTTCATCTCCTGCTCAGAGTCTTCAATCCTACAGCAGGCGGACAGACATTCTTTTGCTACATTCTTTCCCACTGATATGTGGCATTATAATGCAGATTGGCTTTCATTTCTTTCAAACCCTCTCAGACCCCACAGGGCAGAACAAAATCCTCAGTGGCCATTATTATTCTTGCCTTCCAAGCGCCACCTCTCACACTCTCTATTTAACATGCCAATAAAAGGACAATACACAAACATCAGAGTGATTAAATGGTTTATATTTTTAGTAATTCACATTCATTTCTCCATTCTTGAGAACATAATATGGCTGTTGTTTCCTCAGAACCTGGACTGCTATTGTTTCATCATTCACATTCCTGTAGCAATGGCCCAAAATTTTGAGCTGTGGGCACGAATATTTGCAATGTCTTTATTAAACCCATGCCCAATGCAGAATCTTTTACTGAACATTAAATGATTCCTGCTAAGCGTTTCATTTTGTGGGCCAAAGAGTTTAACCAGAACTATCTGAATAATCACAAATTTGGAATTAACCACTGGAGCCTGATAGGGTCACCAGTGGCTACTCAGCTGAAGAGAGTGATTCCCTCTCCCTCAGTCCTTCAGTAGGATTTTGCTTTGAAATGATGCTCTAGAAACTAAATGAACAAAACATTTTGAAAAACATGAGGTATATTTCTTCTGAAAAAAAAAGAGAGAAGAGATTTCTATAATTCTGACTAGGATTGTAGATCCTATTGTTTTGAACAGTAAAATGAGCCAATAATTTGACCATATAATAAGAATAAAAACATGAATAACTAACCATGCCAAACTATGTTTTACATAGCAATCAGAAGAGGCATAAATCTATAAGCAAACAAACAAAAACCTTATTAGTAGAAGTATTACTTTTGTAGTCTTTGCCTCACATCAGCTTGCTAGTATATGAAGACATATGTACCAGTAAAAATATTATTCAGGGTATCAGATAAGAAAAGTAAGAACAACCAAAGCTAAAAAAGAAGAATATTATGGGAAGCAACAAGCAATTTAAGAAAAATCTATTTTTTAAGCAACTAGTTGATAGCAGTAAAATTAAATTTTTATGTCAAAAGACTTTAAACTTGAACACTAAGGAGAAAAGAGAATAAAAATACATAATAGGAGATCCAGGAATAGTTGGGAGTGAAAGAGGAGTGCATAAGATCATATTTTTTGAATGTATGTTGTTAGTATTTATTTTAAAATGATGCCACACACAAAACATATATATATGTATGTAAACACACACACACACACACACACACACATATATATATATATATGTGTGTGTGTGTGTATATATATATATATATATATATATATATATGTGTGTGTGTGTGTGTGTGTGAGAAAGATTTATTGGATGGAAGTGGAGAGATAGAGAGGGAAAGGAAAGACAGAGAGATGATGGGGAGCACCAGGAAAGAAAGTGAGGTGGAGAGAGAAAGAGAGAGAGGAAGGTAAGAGAGAGACAGAGTGGCATGTTGGTCCTTTCAAAGTTTTCGGCTGCACACACAGCTGAACCACGCCTGCCACACACCTAGTGGGTGACACATGATGACATCATAGGTTACTAGGTAACCCAGAAGCAGGCTGCCTATCTACTAACACATGTATGAAATTCTCAAGGACTAGAAAACTAAAACAAGAAGAGGCTGTAAGAAAGAGAAAAAAAAAAGAAAAAATTAAAAGGAAGAAAAATATATAGTTATTAAGAGTTTCTACATGAGAAAATGAATAAACTGTATTTAGTGAAGATGAGGGTACAACGTATCAGTAAGAACAGTTATGACTTTGCATAATGCTTAAGATTTTTGTTCTTCACAAAATACATCATCATCATCATCATCATAAATAGTGATAATAATTATAACAGAGTTAAAATTGCATACCTCTGAAAATCTTAGCACTAGGCTCTTATAGAAATAAGAAACTTCAACCTCACACTTAAGAGCCTGAAGTAGGAAAAAAAAAAAGAAATCTTAGAGTTAAAAATCTCACAGGACTTGATCTTTTTTATTTTATTATATTTTGACACACAGCTGATATAATTTTATTTCGTGCTAAATATTACAGATTTTGTGACAACACATAAAGAGATTTCTATTAAAATAAATTGATACTCTGAACAAGAACAAAATATTTACTCTCAAACTCAAAGCTATGGGCTTTGTCTGGGGTGGTCAATTTTGATTCATGATTTACATTAATAAAAATGACTGCCTCAATCAGGTAGACAATCACTTATCAATGTCTTAAGTTTCGTCTATTAAAGCATGTTTTTAGGCACACTGCCAGTAACCTCAGTACTGAGGACATTGAGGCCAACTACTGCCCAACTACGGTAGAATCGCAGGACATGGACAGTGGCATTTGTTACCACTCTGGTTCCATGAAGCTGGCGATCAAGTGCAGAGCCAGGGTGGACCCTGCTCTCGGTGACTTGCTCTCTTGCCTCTTCCATGTGCTGGGGTTTTAGTGTCAGAGCGTCAGCCAAGTGAGGCCAACCTTTGCTACATAGAATCTGTCTCAAATACAGACAGACACACAAAGACACAAGTCTAGAGAGTGCAGTCACCCTGTACTCTTTGAGGGAATGCAGGCAACTTGCCTCACCAAGGTCACAGAGGTGTCTATAATACAGGTTTGCTTCCACAGGCGCCCAGCTCTAACCTCTAAAGGCCTACTTTGGAAAGTCACAGTGAAGTGTTAATTAAAAACAGCACTAATTCTTATCAAAGATTAACAACTTTGGATACTTTCGTTTTAGTTTTCTGTGGTTTGGGCACAAGCAGAACTTCTTCACAGTCTGCACGCATTCCCGTTGCCCAGCGACTCGTTCCCAGCGACCAGCTGTGAATATCATCTGAACTGTGGTTTTCAGGGTCATCTTCATTAAAATGTTCCACAGAGCCACAGAGCTTGCAGCGGTCACCAACAGCATAGACTCCATTGCCATTATCAGGGAAGGACCTAGACAGGTGTCCCTTAGGAGGGGCTGTCAAACCAGGACCCAGTAGGCATGGGCTGGGACATAGGATATGAACGCATACATGTCCACAGGTACCTGAGCCTTATGAGGCAGCGCCTCACCTCAGACATGTGGGAAGGTATGTGTATAGATGTATATACGCCTACCATTTTGTTGGCCTGTGCTATAGCCTGTGTAGACAAGTGTTGACAGGGCTCCAGACCCTTAAAGTGACCAAAACTAAAACAAACAAAAGCAAAAACCTTCCTTTCGTGTGTTAAAAACCATCTCTGCCAAGATGTGTGGTAGCTTACACTTTTTCTCTATGTATTTTGGATTATTGTGGAACTTGCTTTGTAGACAGGGCTGTCCTCAGACTCAAAGATAACAACTGCCTCTGCTTCCTGAGTGCCTGGATTAGTTTTACACACCACCAGTCTGGAGGTAGCTGATGCTCTGACCCTAAAACCCCAGCACATGGAAGAGGCAAGAGAGCAAGTCACCGAGAGCAGGGTCCACCCTGGCTCTGCACTTGATCGCCAGCTTCATGGAACCAGAGTGGTCACAAATGCCACTGTCCATGTCCTGCGGTTTTACCGTAGTTGGGCAGTCAGCAGTTCCATGGCCAGGTTTCCACAATGGAAACATACCATTGCATTTCTCTGTGCTGCTTATCTTTTTAACTGTCTTCCTTCTTCAATTGTTTCTCTTTAAGGCCAGTGCAATTCCTTCCCTCACTCCCTGGCTGTCTGTTGCTATCAGCTCTCCATTGCGAAGCATTTGTGAGTTTTGTTTCAGATAATCCATGAATCCATTCACATCTTCATTCAAGTACTCTTTTTATTTTTTCTTTTTGTTCTTTTATGTTTTCCTTGAGGGGCATCATTTTTAAGGTACAGCTCACTGGTTTGATATTGTTTATGCTTTGGGAAGTTTTGGGTTGCTCTCTCTGCAGACCCTTCTTCATGTCCTCCGAGAATATTGCAGACAAGGGTTTCTTAATATTTGAGGCAGGAACTCTAGCCCACCTGGTCATCGTTTCATCACAGGTTCTTTTTTTAACTTATTTTATTTTTATTTTAATTATTATTTATTATAATTTATTCACTTTGTATCCCACCTGTGGCTCTCTCCCTCATCTCCTCCCAATCCCACCTTCCCTCCCTCTTTTCCCCCTTTGCCCCTCCCCTAGTCCACTGATAGGGGAGGTCCTCCTCCCCTGCCATCTGACCCTACCCTATCAGGTCTCATCAGAACTGGTTGCATTGTCTTCCTCTGTGGCCTGGCAAGGCTGCCCCCAGCCCCAGAGGGAGGTGATTAGAGAACCTGCCACTTAGTTCATGCCAAAGACAGCCTCTGTTCTCATTACCAGGGAACCTACTTGGAGACTGAGCAGGCAATGGGCTTCCTTTAATAGGGGATCTATGGGCTGCTTTTTTTTTTAATTAATTACACTTTATTCATTTTGTATCCCCCCATAAGCCCTTCCCTCCTCCCCTCCCGATCCCACCCTCCCTCTCGTTTCTGCATGCATGCCCCTCCCCAAGTCCACTGATAGGGGAGGTTCTCCTCTCCTTTCTGATCTTAGTCTATCAGTTCTCCTCAAAAGTGGCTGCATTGTCCTCTTCTGTGGCCTGGTAGGGCTGCTCCCCCCACCCCCCAGGGGGAGGTGATCAAAGAGCAGGCCAATCAGATTATGTCAGAGGCAGTCCCTCTTCCTATGGGCTGCTTTTGAGCAGGGGTTTTAGGTCCTCTCCACCCATTGTGGGATATTAGTCTCTTCAGGGCTCCCACGGCCAGGTTATTTTTGACTCTGTTGGTCTCCTTTTGGAGCACCTGTCCCCTCCAGGTCTTTCTATCTCTCCCTTCTTACATAAAATTCCATGCATTCTGGCCAGAGTTTGTCATCACAGGTTTTTAACCCATCCGATGTAAATCCTCCAGAGCAACTGCGACTGCAAGCCAGAGAAGCCAGGCCCTGATAAGGAAGGCAACAAAAACTGACTTGATCTTCTTTTAAAGCTGCAACAGTCAAAAGAGTATGACACTATAGCTCAGAGGTTAAGAACACCTGACTGTTCTTCTAGAGGAAGCGTTTAATTCCCAGTATCCATATAATGGCTACCAACCATTTCCTGGGCATCAAACACCCTCTTCCAGACTCCCCAGGCACTGGGTATGCACATAAATATATGCACGAAGACAAAACATGCATATACATAAAATAAGAATAAATAAATATAATACTGTCATGAAGACACAAGGAACAAATAACAAAAGAATAAAATTGTTCATGCTTCACACCAATAAAAGTTCACCCAAAATGGATTAAATATCTAAATGTGAGAGTGAGATTCATCAAACACAAGAAAAACATAGCTTTGGAGAAAGGCTTCATAATGGTAGATTTACTAGTAACCTTTTGCATATTGCTTCAAATGCATAGGCAATGTAGACAGCATTGGACCTAAGTTCTTTTGTGCAAAAATGAACTCCATCAACAAGGTTAAAATATAACTCATGAAATGGGAGGAAATATTTGAATGCTAAATAACACACAAGTGTCTAGAGCATACAAAGAACGTATGGAACACAGTAACAATAAATATGACAACAAACAATAACCAAAACTGGAAAGGCACACAAGTAGACAGTTCTTTAAAGAGCAATCCAAACTATTAATGTACAGTAAAAGAGTTTTTACATATTAATCACCAGAAAAACACAAACCAAAAGCATGATATCACTTCTTACTCATTGGGATTTTTCATCAAGAGAAAAACAACAAATACAACAGGTACAAAACACACACACACACACACACACACACACACACATACACACACACACACCAAAAAAGCCACTCAATGACAAGTATTGATAAGATTTGGGAAATCTTGGATACTGCTTTACAGGTTGTAACTGGGACTTAAACAACTTTTAAAAATATAACTACCACGAGAGCCAGCAATCCTACCCCTGCAAAAGTACCCCACACAACAAAAGAGAAGCATCTGAAAACCTATTTGTATACTTATATCCATGGCAGCATTATTCACAATAGCTGAAAGTTGAAAACAAACTTCATCCTTTGACAGACAGAGGATAACAAAATTTTGTATTAATGTATATCAGGATGCTATTCAGGCTTAAAAATTAAATTCTGACACATTCTAAAATGAGCCAGTAACAAATATTCTTTTGACAATAGTCACCTAATGTGAATCCAAAATGGTGGCGCTGAGAGGACACTGTGTCAGATGAGCAGGACAGCAGTGACTGCACAGCGACCAACAAACTAAACTCTGGGCCCTGAAACACCAGAGACTGTGCTTTCTAGTTGAGAGGAAACCCCATGGTGTGAGAAGGAATCGGGCCCTTTCTCAGGTCACTGAGGTCAATGCCAGGAGCGTTCTTGGGTCATTGAAGGCACTCAGTCACCAGCCCAGAACCACACTCCTGTGTGCTCTGATCGCTATCCCAGACTGAGCTGTGGGCACAACTCCAGAGACTGAGTTTTCCAGTGCAGAAAAAAAACCCACGGGGAAGGAAACAATCAGGACCGATCTTGGGGCCTCAGCAGACTCCTTCCCCTCCCCCCCCAAAAAAAGTTCTGGGGAAAAGTTCCTGGGTTCTAACAGGTTCCCAGTCACCAGCACAGAGCCGCTCACCTGCCTCTGCATGGTCTACTCACTGTCACACACTGAACTGTGGACCCCAAAACACCACATACAGGGTCTCCCTGTTTGGAGGAAACCCCACAGTGGGGAAAACATCAGATCTGACCTGAGGACAACCAGCTAATCTCCAAAAGTTTCTGGATTCCCACAGGCTCTGGTCTCTAGGCTTCTGCCACATACCTGTGTGCTGAGCTCACTTGACAGTAATTACTGCTTGGGTACTGTGGCACAGAGTTCCAACCTCAGACCTATAGAAGCCTGGGATCCACAGGATCAGTCCCCAGACACTGCTCTAAGGTGCAACCTGTCTCCCTAGCCAAACTGACTAAACTGCAGGTCTCCCTGGTTCTTCAAGAGGGCTATACCCAGAAAACAGTGTAAGAGCAGCAGGAGCTCACTAAATTCAGAGCAAGAAAACAAGTGGCAGGGTAGCTATCTCAGCACCTCATGGAGCCCTCTCCAAAACAGACCATATAGTTGGTCACAAAGCAAGCCTCAACAGATACAAGAAGATTGAAATAATCCCTTGTGTCCTATCTGACCACCATGGACTAAAGCTGGACCTCAACAACAGAAATACACACACATGGAAACTGAACAGCTCACTACTCAATAACAGCTGGGGCAGGGAAGAAATAAAGAAATTAAAGCCTTCCTAGAATTCAATGAAAATGAAGGCATAACATACCCAACCTTATGGGACACAATGAAAGCAGTGCTAAGAGGAAAGTTCATAGCATTAAGTGCCTTCATGAAGAAGTTTTTTTGTTTGTTTTGTTGTTTTTTTCCACACAGGTCTTTCACTTGCCTGGTTAAAGTCACACCAAAGTACTTTACATTATTAGTGGCTATTGTGAAGGGTGTTGTTTCCATAATTTCTTTCTCAACGCATATGTATTTTATATACAGGAAGGTATCTGTTTTTTTTTGTTTTGTTTTGATTTTTTTTTTTGAGTTAATTTTTTGTCCAGCCCCTGTGCTGAAAGTGTTTATCAGCTGTGGATTCCTCTGGTAGAATCTTTGAGGTTACTAGTGTACATGATCATATCATCTGACTTCTTCCTTTCTGGTTTGTAGCCCCTTGGTCTCCTTTAGTTGTCTTATTGCTCTAGCTAGGATTTTAAGTACTATGTTGAAGAGATATGGAGAGAGTGGCAGCCTTGCCTGGTCCCTGATTTCAGTAGGATTGATTTAAAATTTTTTCTATTTAGTTTGATGTTGGCTATAGGCTTGTTGTATATTGTCTTTACTGTGTTTAGGAATGTGCCTTGTATTCTTGAACTCTCCAAGACTTTAAACATGGTCACGTGTTTTGTTTTGTTTTTGTTTTTTGTTTTTTTTTTTAATCTAAGGAGATGATCATGTGTTGTTGTTGTTTTCCTTCAGTTTGTTTATATGGTGTATTCCATTGATGGATTTCCATATATTGAATCATTCGCCTGGATTGAAGTCTACTTAGTCATGGTTGATGCTGTCCTTAATGTTTTCTTGGATTTAGTTTGCAAGTATTTTATTGAGTATTTTTGTATTAATGTTCACAAGAGATGTTGGTCTGAAGTTCTCTTTCTTTATTGGGTCTTTGTGAGGTTTAAGTATCAAGGTGACTAGGTCCTCATAGAATGTTCCTTCTGTTTTTATTTTGTGGAATATTATGAAGACTATTAATATTAGCTCTTATTTGAAGGTCTGGTAGAATCCCATTTAACCTTGGGCTTTTTGCTATGGTAGATTTTGGTGACTGCTTCTATTTCCTTAGGGAATATAGCAATATTTAATTTATTTACCTGATCTTGATTCAACTTTGGTAAGTAGAACCTACTGAGGAGATTGTCCATTTCTATTAGATTTTCAACTTTTGGGGAGGATAGCCTTTAGAAGTAAGACATACAAATTTCATAATATTCTTGTTTTTAATTGCTGAGTAGTATTCCAGTGTGTAAAAGTACCTCAATTTCTGAATCCTTTCCTCAATTAAGAGACATCTGAGTTGTTTCCAGATTCTGGCTATTACAAATAAAGCTGCAATGAACATGGTTGAGCAAATGTCCTTGTTGTATATCCTTGAACATATTTTGGATATATGCCAAAGAGGGATAAAGGTGGATCTTAAGGTAGCACTATTCCTAATTGTCTGAGAAAGCACCAGATTGATTTCCAAAGTGGTTGTACAAGTTTACATTCTCACCAGCAATAAAGGAGGGTTCCTATTTCTTCACATCCTCTCCAGCATGTGTTATCACTTGCGTTTTTGATCTTAGCCATTCTGATGGGTATAGGTGAAATCTCAGGGTCGTTTTGATTTGCGTTTCCCTGATAACTAAGGATGTTGAGCATTTATTTAAGTGTTTCTCTGCTATTCAATATTCCTCTATAGAGAATTATCTGTTTAGCTCTGTACTCATTTTTTAATTGAATTACTTGTAGGAAAATATCGGGAACTAGAAAAGATCATCCTGAGTGAGGTATCCCAAAACCAAAAAGACACACATGATATATACTCACTTATAAGTGGATATTAGACATATAATAAAAGATAGTCATACTGAAATCTGTACATCTGAAAAAGCTAAGCAAGAAGGAAGATCCTGGGTAAGCTGCTCAATCCTCATTCAGAAAGGCAAATGGGATAGAGATTGGAAGAAGGTGAAAACAAAGAATAAGACAGGAGCCTACCTACTACGGAGGACCTCTGAAAGACTCTACCCAGCAGGGTATTAAAGTTGATGCTGAGACTCACAGCCAAACTTTGGGCAGAGTGCAGGGAATCTTATGAAAGAAGGGGGAGATAGAAAGACCTGGAGGGGACTGGAGCTTCACAAGGAGAGCAACAGAACCAAAAAATCTGGGCACAGGGTTTGTTTTTTTTTTTTCTGATACTGATTATTCAACCAAATGGAGATAACCTAGAACCCCTTTACAGATGTAGTCTATGGCTGCTCAGTCTCCAAATGGGCTTCCTAGTAAGGGGAACAGGAGTGAGAACAGTGGGAACAGGGGCTGTCTTTACATGAACTCAGTGGCTGGCTCTTTGATCACCTCCACCTTAGTGGGGTCAGCCTTACCAGGCCACAGAGGGACACAATGCAGCCAATCCTGATGAGACCTGATAGGCTAGGGTCAGATGGAATGGAAGGAGGACCTCCTCTATCAGTGGACTTGGAGAGGGGCATGGAAGGAGATGAGGGAGGCAGGGTGTTGTTGGGATGAAATGAGGGAGTAGGCTACAGCTGGGGTACAAAGGGAATAAATTGTAGTATATAAAAAATCAATAAAAAGAAGTAGTTTAGAGAATTAAAAAAATTATAATAAAACACTAAATTTGGCAACTGAAAAAAAAAGATGTCTCAGTCTTCTCTCTGAAAGTACCTAGTTATACATACTTTTCTCTTAGCACTGCTTTCATTGTGTCCCGTAAGTTTTGGTAAGTTGTGCCTTCATTTTCATTGAATTTTAGGAAGTTTCTTATTTCTTTCTTTATTTCTTCCCTATCCCTGCTGTTGTTGAGTAGAGAGTTGTTTAGCTTCCATGCATGTATAGGCTTTTTGTCATTTCTGTTATTTTTGAGGTATAGTTTTAGACCATGTGGTCTGATCAGATACAAGGGATTATTTCAATCTTCTTGTTTCTGTTGAGGCTTGGTTTGTGCCTGACTATATGGTCAATTTTGAAGATATTCTTTTTTGTTTGGGTGAATAGTTCAGTAGACATCTATTAGGTCCATTTGATTTAAGAGCTCTGTAAGTGTCATTATTTTTCTATTTAACTTCTGTCTCAATGATCTGTCCCTTGGTGAGAGTTTGGTGATGACCTCTCCCACTATTAATGTGTTGGGGTTGATGTGTGATTTAAGCTTTAATGATGTTTCATTTACAAACACCCTTTGTATTTGGGGCATAGATGTTCAGGATTGTGATGTCCTCATGTTGAATTTTTCTTTTGATACCAATGAAGTATCTCTCCCCATCTCTTTTGAATAATTTTGTTAAAAGTCTATTTTATTAGATATTAGGATGCCTACTCCAGATTGTTTTCTGGGTCTGTTTGCCTGGAATTCCTTTTCCCTACCCTTTAATTTAAGGTAGTATCTATCTTTGTTGCAGAGTTGTGTTTATTGAATGGAGCAAAATGTTGGATCCTATTTTCACAGCCGTTCTGTTAGTCTGTGTCTTTTTACTGGAGAGTTGTGTCCATTGATGTTGATAGATAAGAGTGACCAGTGATTCTTAGTTCCTTTTATTGTGGAGTTAGTGGTCATCGTGTGATTGTATGCTTGTTTTCTTTTGATTATTTTTTTGTGTGTTTTGTTGTGATGTTACCTATAGCTTGTGTTTTCTTAGGTGTAGTTGATTCATTGGATTGGAGGTTTTATTCTAGTAGCTTCTGTAGGGCTGGGTTGCTGTGTAGACATTGTTTAAATTTAGTTTTGTCATGGAATATTTCATTTTCTCCATCTATGTTGATTGAAAGTTTTGCTGGGTTGGCATCTGTGCTCTCTTAATGTCTGCCTGACATCCTCCCAGGCTCACCTGTCTTTCATAGTCTCTGTTAAAAAGTTTGGTGTATTTTGTATGTTGCATGGCCCTTCCCCTGCCACTTTTAATATTTTTTCTTTGTTCTGTAGATTTAGTGTTTTGATTATTATGTAGTGGAAGGAATTTCTTTTCTGTTCTGTCTATTTGGTGTTCTGTAAACCCCTTGTATTTTTAAAGGTATCTCTTTAAGTTGGAAAATTTTTCTTCTGTGATTTTCTTGAAAATATGTTCTGGATCTTGTAGCCTGGAATCTTCCTTTTCATCTATTCCTATTATTCTTAGGTTTCGTCCTTGATTTTTTGGCTGTTTTGTGTCAGGAACATTTCTGTTTTCATATTTCTTTTGAAAGATGTATAAATTTCTGCAATCATATTTGCAGCACCTCAGATTCTCTCCTCCATCTCTTGGACTTTGTTGATGATGCTTACCTCTGTAGTTCCTAATCTTTTTGCTAAGTTTTTCATCTCCAGGAATTTCTCAGTGTGTGTTTTCTTTATTGACTTTCATTCCGTTTTTATGTCTTGCACCATTTTCTTCACCTGTTTGGTGAAGTGTGGATTCCTGTCTGTTCTTGATGGCCTCTATTCCTTTGGTTGTATTCATCTGTATTTCTTTGAGGACTTTGTTCGTTTCTTATTTATGTGTCTCTAATAACTGGATAAGCATAGACTTAAGATCATTTTCCTGTGTTTCAGATGCATTGGAATGTCCATTGAATTTTGGGGTTACTGGTGAAGCCATGATATCCTGGTTTTTGTTGGTTGTGTTCTTATGCTGGCCTTTAGCCATCTCGTTGCCCATATCCTTGCCTGTTTGTTCCTGGAGCCTGTACTGCAGACTGGGTCTGCCTGTCTCTGGAGACTGAAGTAGGTTCAGGGGTTCGAGAATAGGGATGGTGATACACATTCAGCTAAATAAAGAAAGTCACAGAGGCATGTGTGCAGGCACGGGAGCATGCATGAGACCATGCTTTGAAGGCCAGGGGGCAAGTGTGAGGAAGTGTTTGGAATGGTGGGGCATAAGGACAGGTGGGGGTGCTAGAGGGGTTCAAGAGCACAGTGTGCATGCACAGGTTCCCTGACTGACTCAGTGTGGGGTTGCAATTGCAGTGTGTCTCAGAGAGGAGCTGAGTCATGGCCCAGTGCACCCTTCATCTAAGTAGAGGTAGACTTGGAAGGTGAGTGCTCTGTCCCAGTGAGTGGAGCTAGAGCAGTTATTAAAGAACACATTTACTTCTTGTTTGTTGTCTTTCTGTGCCATATAATATATCATGTGATTGCACAGCAAGAACGTCCTTCTGTTTGGAGCCTTTTATCCAGACTGTCTCAACCTCCAGAACTGACAGGTGGTTTGTTTGTTTGTTTGTTTGTTTGTTTGTTTTGACACAGGTTTCTCTGTGTAGTCTTGGATATCCTGGACTAATTTTGTAGACTAGTCTGGCCTCGAACTCAGAGATTTGCCTGCCTTTGCCTCCCTGAGTGCTGGGATTACAGGGCGGCACCAGCGCTCCCATCTGAGAGCTTCTTAAGGAGTTAACCTTGTTGTTAACTTTTCTGTCATCATATAATAACAATAATAGCAACAGTTTTCCCAGGTAAATAGTTAATTGCTATATAAATTGGTACCTTTAAAATAAAAATCATTATAGCATTTCATTGAATAGTCTATTTGTTGATTCCTCTTCTCTACACACCTTCCCCCATTTCCATCTGATAGCCTCCTTTCTGCTTTCATGTCACCTATTATTCTATTATTCCCAATTAATGAAAAAAAATCTTTTACTCTATTCTAGCTAACCAATATTAGCACTGTAATGTATAAAAAAAACATTAAAATCTCAGATCTTCATAAGAAAGAACTTACAGTATCTGTTTTTACAAATCGGGTTTCTCACTTCATATTAAAATTTCCAGATCCAACCATTTTACTGACATTTTGAAAAAATTTATTTTTGTCTGTGGATGAATAAAATTTATTGTGCAAATCTACCATATTTTCATTATTTATCCATCTGCTGATGGGCATCAGGGCTGATTCCATTATGTAGCCATTGTGAATAGAGCCGCAGTAAATCAATGATGCACATTAATTATTATGGTAGAATAAAGATACTTCTGGTATACTTTTAATTGGGGCTTAGCTGGGCCATGTGATAGTTCTATTTTTAGTTTTTTAAGAAACCTCCATGCTGGTTCCCACACTGGTTCTGCTAGCACACATTCCCACCAGCAGTTGATAATGGTTTTTTCCCTCATATATTTATCAGTATTTGTTGTCATTTGTTTCTTTTATGACAGCTGTTCTGACTGGGATAAGATGGAATCTCATTTCCCCTATGGCTAGAGACATTGAACATTTTATAAAATAATTACAAAAATTTGCATTTCTTCTTTTAAAAAATGCCAGCTTATTAGCACACCCATTGATTGGTAGGGAGTTTTGGTTTTTAATTTTTGTAATTCTATACATAGTGCAGATATTAACCTCTGTACAAAGTATAGCAGGCCAAAATAACAGTCCATTATGTACGAAGAGTGTTCATTCCTTTAACCGTTTCTTTTCAAACTGCAGAGGATAACTGATTATTTGGGCCCTAACCTGAGTTGATGCATCTGTAATAACCCCCTTCAAACCTAAGGTGAAGGAAACATTTCAGAAGAGGACGGTGGATCAAAAATCTGTAAGAAATGGAAGGCCTGGGCATATGCTATGAAGAATACAGTGTCTTTTCCATATGATAGGAAAGGTGCACCCATGAAATCTCAAAACTATGGTTGTGTAAACAGGACTTCAAAAGCAGAACACCTGACATTCTTACATGGGTCTGAGAAATCTCACAAGGCCACACCTCCAAGTAATGAGTTCCTGGCAAGTAATGATTATCAAGAAAAGGAAAATTATTCTTCTCCAAAGACATGCTCTCTGGTAGTTTATTTAATTTCAAGTGATTTTTCCCAAACAAACGCACATTCAAGGAACACTAGAAGTACTCAGCAGGATATTTACTTATCTGTCTGTCCATCCGTCTGTCTGTCTGTCTATCTATCTATCTATCTATCTATCTATCTATCTATCTATCTATCTATCTATTTTTAAGCCATGTGACAGCTTTGGAACATTCTGTAATCATGTTTTGGGTGGGGAGTACTCAGAAGAACCTAATAAACTTTGGATATCAAGTATTGTCTTTCTAGAGCAATGTTACTTGCACTTTAAAATACTTATATCTATTATAAAAAACAAGTGTAGTGTACCTCAGTCTTTCAGGCTGAGTTGTGAAGAGAATTATCGAAAGTGTTTACAGTTTAAAAATAATAATGTAAGAGTAGGATTCTTCAAAGGTGTAAAGGATGCAATTCATGCAAACTCACACAGAAGAAACCAACAATATTTGGAACAGAAAGGTAAATGAAGAGGAATTAAAAGCTATTGTGTAAATATCACATTAGCATCATTAAACTATGGTTAATTATGTAATTTTTTGCTATTTTTTTTTCCTTCAAATGTTAACACTAAAGGGAAACACCGGCTTTAATAAGCACAAAAAGACATGCGTGCCCACAGGTGTAACTCCAGAACAGTGGGCTCAGGTGTGATGCCACCTTAGCCTACCAGGAAGTCTCATGCAAGCCTGGGATATATGTCAAATTTATGTATTAAAGTATTTTTAAAGAAAACAATAAAGTATATTAATTGCTGTGTTAAAGATTAGAAACTTACAGTTGAGGGTTCATCATTGAAGATGAGAATCAGCTTCTTTCATTTTACAGCATGAATTATTTTTATTTATGTCTGCATTCATGTGTATATGTCACAGGGGTGTTGGGTGCTTGTGCAGGCCAAAAGGTGATAATCAGATTCTTGGAGCTAGAGTTAGAAGCAGTTGTGATCTACCTCACTTGAATGCTGGGAACCAAACTCTAGTCCTCTGGATGAAGAATAAGTACACTTAACCACTGGGCTTTCTCTCCAGTCACCAAGTACTAGGTTTTTAAAGATTACATACAAATCATCTACCAAAGAGGGTTTCTGAGCATCAAAATTGCATAGGTAGATGAAAGATTTTAATTGTAAGACTTATCAGTGAACTACATTCTGTTAGTGTATTTCTCAAATTAATATTAACTACATATTTCTCCTGCTGACTATTGAAGACAGGCTTATTATGAATTTGTCCAAAAATTTAGTAGAAACAGTAAATGAGAGATGATTAAAAAACTTATACATTTATTAAATGGTAAATAAATTGAAAAGTGAGCATTGATTTTTTTTTAAGAAAAAATATTAGTTGACAAAATAAGTAATTTTGTTACAGATGCTTATTATTTATACATTTTTGGTTTTATTTCTCTTACACCCAACCTAACACTTTGCTTGACTCAAAACTCCTGATTATCAAGTTTACCCAATGTGCAACACCTTTTACCCAAAATACAGCTGTATTAAGCTAATAAGAAAGCTATGGGATCTGGACTGCACATTAATGAACTCATGTGGGGTTAAGTTTGTAATTATCTGTCTTAAGGGAGTGAGGTGTTTCCTGCTTGGGAGTCAATTTGGCTTCCAAGTTGAAAAAAAATAGCATTTCATCTCAGCAGTTCACACACCTTGGAGATGAAAATAAACATGACATGACAGCGTGCTCTTTAGCCGTGATGTATTTAATCAACAGGACTTTACTCATATCTAATAATGCAAACTGCTGATCTCGGTATTCAGATACTAATATGAATTTTGATTTTTACAGCTAGAAATGTTAGAAGAATTCACTAAAATGAGAAACAGGACAGGGGTAAATACAAACTAATCCATGTCATTAATGTAAAGATAGATTTAAATTGCTGCAGTCCTGTGTTCTACAGCTGTGACTATTTAGAAACTCAGGTGTACCAAAGCACAATGGAGTGGGGTGATAGAAAACAGGAAATTTCCTATTTTAGGTGACTAACTTGTTATTTCATAAAAAAAAAAACAAAACATATAATACCAAATGTTTAAATTTTACGTAAGGAATATATGCCATTGAAAAAAGAAATCATTCCCATACCCACGTATGGAATGCCAAGAAAGGAGAAAGAAACTCTCCTTTGGTACCTTGTCTGTTAAAAGGGTCCTGCACAGAAGGGTGCAGTTGTTAAATACTCTGTGGCAGAGATTAGCAAACTTTGCACATGAAACACCAGATGGCAAATATTTCTTCTTCTCCTCTTCTTCATTATTATAATAATTTACAATTTGTTTGCTTTGTATCCCAGTTGTAGCCCCCTCCCTCATCTCATTCTAGTCCCACCCTCCCTCTTCCTCCCCTATCTCTCTTGCCTAGTCCACTGATAGGGGAAGTCCTCCTCCCCTATTGTCTGACCCTGGCCTATCAGGTCCCATAAGGACTGCCTGGGGTTGGCCCACCAGGGAGAAGTGACCAAGGAGCAGGCAACCAAGTTCATGTCAGAGACTGTCTCTTCTCCCCTTACTAGGTAACCCACATGGAGACTGAGCAGAGTTTCTAGGTCCTTTCTATGCATGGTCTTTGGTTGATACATCATTCTTGCAATGCTCCCTGGGCCCTTCTTCTTTTGGTTTTGTTGGTCTCCTTGTGTGGCTCCTGTCCTCTACTGGTCCTTTTATATCCACCTTCTTCTGTAAGACTCCTGCGCTCTGTCCAAAGTTTGGCGGTGAGTGTTTGCATCTGCTTTTTTTTTATTTTTTATTTTTTTCTTATCAGTTACATTTTATTAACTCTGTATCCCAGCCGTGTCCCGCTTCCTCATTCCCTCCCAATCCCTCCCTCCCTCCCTCATCTCCACCGTGCCCCTTTCCAAGTCCACTGATAGGGGGGGACCTCCTCCCCATTCATCTGATCCTGTTTTATCAGGTATCTTCAGGACTGGCTGCAAAGCCCTCCTCTGTGGCCTAACAGGACTGCTCCTCCCTTGGGGGGTGGGGAGGTCAAAGAGCCAGTCATTTAGTTCCTGTTAGAAATAGTCCTTGTTCCCCTCACTATGGGAAACCAATTGGTTACTGAGCTACCACAGGCTACATCTGAGCAGAGGTTCTAGATTATATCCATACATGGTGCTTGGTTGAATGTCAGTCTCAGAAAAGACCCTGTGCCCAGATATATTTGGTCCTTGTGGAGCTCCTATCCTTTCCCCATCATACTAACTCCCCTTCTTTCTTATGATTCCCTGTACTCTGCCAAAGGTTTGGTCATGAGTCTTTGTATCTGCTTTGAAAACACTGCTAGTTAGAGTCTTTCAGATGCACTCAGTAGACTCCTGTCATACATTCAATGCACATCCCATCTGTCTTTCTAAAGGAGGATTGATCATCTTACCCCATGTCCGCTCTCTTGATTATCTTTTTTAGGTGTATAGATTTCATTATGTTTGTCATATCTTATAGGTCTATATAAGTGAGTATATACCGTGTTTGTCTTTCTCCTTCTGGGATAGTTCATCTGCTTTGATACCCTGCTTAATCGAGTCTTTTAGAGGACATCTATGTTGGCTCCACTCCTGTTCCCTTTCTTCTACCACTTCCGGTGTCTATCATATTTTCCCTTCTGAATGAGAATTGAATTATCTTCCCTAAGGTCTTCCTTGTTGTTTAGCTTCTTTAGGACTGTAGATTTTAGTATATTTATGCTGTATTATATGGTTAATATCCACTCATAAGTGAGTTCATACCATGCCTGTCTTTCTGCTTCTGGGTTACCTCACTTAGGATGATCTTTTCTAGTTCCATTTATTTGCCTGCAACTTTCATGATTTCCTTGTTTTTAATTGCTGAATAGTATTTCATTGTGTAAATGTACCATAATTTCTGTTTCCATTCTTTGGTTGAGGGACATCTGGGTTGTTTCCAGAGTCTAGCTATTACCAACAAAGCTGCTATGAAAATGATTGAGCAGATGTCCTAGTATGGTTGAGCATATTTTGGATACACTACCAGGAGTAGAGCTGGGTCTTGAGGTAGCACTATTATGAGTTTTCTGAGAAAGCACCGGATTGATTTGTACAAATTGTAGTTGTACAATTTTCCATTCCCACTGAAAGTGGAGGAGTGTTCACCTTTCTCTACATCCTCTCCAGAATATATTGTCACGTGAGTTTTTGATCTTGTCCATTCTAACGGGTGTGAGATGGAATCTCAGAGTCATTTTGATTTGCTTTTCCCTGATGACTAAGGATGTTGAGCATTTTTCGTAAGGGTTTCTTAACCATTCTATATTCTTTTTCAAATTTAAATTTATGTTTGTATAATTTCTTTACCTTACATCTGATTATAGACTACTCCCTCATCCTCTTCCCTCTCCCTCTTCCCTCTTATTCCTTTCCCCTATTTTTCAGAAAGGGGAGCCTTCTTTCTATACCATCTGATCACAGCCTCTGTTGAGAATTCTCTGCTTAGCTCTGTACCACCCCATTTTTTAATTGAATTATTTGGTTTGTTGGTATTTAATTTCTTGAGTTCATCATATATTCTGGATATTAGCTCTCTGCCAGATGTAGGGTTGGTGAAGGTCTTTTCCCAGTTTGTAGGCTGCCATTTGTTCTGTTAATCTTCATGCCAATGAGTGGGTTTAGAATCACTTAGGAGACAGTCCTTTCAGTGTGTCAGTGAAATTGTTCAGATGGTTAAAGTGGGAGGAAAGACCTAAATGTAGGAAGTGTGGTCCTAGTAGGTTAGGGTCCTAGAGTGAATAAAAGGGAGAAAGGAAAAATGCTGAGCACCAGCATTCATTGCTCTGTGCTTCCTGACTGGATAGAATGTGGCAAGCTGCCTGAAGGGTTGCCATTCTTTACTTACCCTGGTGGACTGTACCCCAGTTTGTTAGGCAAACAAAACCACAACTACTACCACCACCAAAAACCAAACAGGCAAAAAAAACAAAAAACAAAAACAAAACAAAAAAAAAAAACAACAACCCAAAACACTCTCTTTTGTTAAGCTGCTTTATTTTTATTTTTTTATATTAATTACAGTTTATTCATCTTGTCCCAGCTGTAGCCTCCTCCCTCATTCCCTCCCAATCCCACCCTTTCTCCCTCATCTTCTCCCATGCCCCTCCCCCAGTCCACTGATCCTAACCCATCAGGTCTCATCAGGAGTGGCTGCATTGTCTTCCTCTGTGTCCTGGTAAGGCTGCTCCCCGCTCAGGGGGAGGTGATCTTTGTCAGAACAATAAAAGTAAACAATACAGAGGTCAGTGTGTGAATGTATAAGTGCTGCTTCCATGTACTGTTCTGCGTTTATTTGATTCAGTAATGGTGCAGGGACAAATCTTATTTTCTTTCTTATAAACCTTTTCTTTCTTAAAAACTATATATATATACACATAGTTACACACAGAAGACAATTTTCATAATATTTTGGCTTTAGGATCCAATTCTAAATTAAATTATTATTGGTCTCTGTTAAAAGGCTTAGATATGCCCAGGAGTAGTGGTATATCTGGAGCTTGAGGTAGCAACAAGAAGGACCCTCATTCAGAAGGGCAAACAGGATAGACATCAGAAGTGGGAGAAGACAGAGAACAGGACAGGAGCCTACCACAGAGGGCCTCAAAAAGACTATCCAGCAGGGTATCAAAGCAGATGCAGAGACTCATCGCCAAACTTTGAGCAGAGTGCAGGGAATCTCATGGAATAAGAGGGAGATAGAAAGACTTGGAGGGGATAGGAGCTCCACAAGGAGACCAACAGAGCCAAAAAATCTGGGCCCAGGGGACCTGCAGAGATTAGAGGACCTAGAGCCCTGCTCAGATGTAGCCCATGGGCAGCTCGGTCTCCATGGGGGCTCCTTACTAAGGGGAGCAGAGACAGTGTCTGGCATGAACTCAATTGCCTGCTCTTTGATCACCTCACCCTGGCAATGTGGCATTCCTAGGCCACAGAGCAAGAGGACACAGCTGGTCTCTGATAAGACCTGATAGTAAGGGAGGAGGACCTCCCCTATTAGTGGACTAGGGGAGGGACATAGGAGATGAAGGAGGGGTACTACTGGGATACAATGTGAAAATAAGTATAATAAATAATACTAAAAATTAAAAAAATAAAAATGTTTGGATATATCTTTCTCAGTATCAGTACTCTTTTGACTAACTAATGAGAAATGAAGTCATTACAAATGTTTTTTAAATAACTATACTTAATTATTCAATCATTGCCTCTATAACCTCTATTCAATTATTATAAATCTTATTTACAAAACTATGTTAAACAGTATGGCTCTTCCTAGAGAATGACACAATTTGTCATATAGTTTCAACTGTGTTTTAACTTTCAAACATGCCATTTTACTTTTTGAAGTGCCTGGAGACACTATGGGTGATGGGAATAGTGAGTATTACAAGTTTTTTATCCAGCATGACCACAGGAAGGGGGCTAAGGTGGGGTGTACTGAGCAGCACATTTCCTGCCAGCTCTGTATGAGAAAGTCATGGCGAATTCAGAAAATAGTGTGTATCTCAATTGACTCAGCTGGAAAGTGGAATAAAAAAATGGCATACAGAGAGAGTATAGGAAGGATGGTGCGTCCAGCAACTGAAGGGGAATCCCAGCTTCAGATGAAGAACACTCCACATAGTACAAAAAGGGGAGAAAGGCTATCATTAAACCCCGTCAGAGTCAGCTGGAGGATATCCTGCTGTTTATGGACACAGAGAAACGAGAAAACAGGAAGCAGTGTTTGCTCTAAAGCATTTAGAAGTAATTTTCTCATTAAAATTTACTCTGTCCTGTGAGCTGTCAAAAATCACTGAAAGAAGAGGAAACTTTGGGCAGAGGAGCAATCATTGAATCCATCATGTACAAATTCTCTTTTAGTGTTAGAATTTTCATTTCTTCAATATCTAATTATCTCACATTTTGAGCTGACAGTTTTAGATAGAAATTTGACTTCAATTTATACAAAATTATTTTTTTCTCTTTAATTTCAAGAAATATGCTAATAATTGATTTTTTAATATTTTGCTTCTAGCAGTCATTAAGAAAGGCTGAAATGAGCCTGATAAGCAATATCTCGCAGCACCAATTACTCATAAAGTTTCTTCCTTGCCTAAACAGTGTGTTCATATACCTAATTTAGTAATCAAATATTAAAGAATCTGCTGTCTATCAGATGTATTTACATGGTGATCATGTAAGGACAGAGAAGGAAACGAGCCACGGGAACCAATAAGGACCATACCAGCCATCCATAACATGGACTAGCATGTAGACACAGCACATTAGCTGCCATGTCTGAAAGGTAAAAAGAGCCCTGCAGTCACAGCAGTGAACTGTCTTTGAACGCACAATTTATGGTTACTAGAATTGTTTCTATTCCAAAATTATCAGCACTGGAGGGCTTCAGAATCTGGGGAAAGAGATTCTGAACTGTAACTTGAGGGAGATGTTTGCCCGTGATCCCACTGAGACCTGAAAAGCAATTCAGCTCAGGGTAGATTTGCAAAGCTGTACAGCTAATGTACATTCTCTTGTCCCCCTCAAGCATTCAACATGGAACTTTCTCCGTCACACTGTGTGGAGATTGCACAAATTCCAGGGTTTTAGCATCCTTGACAAACAAAAAAAAAAAAAAAAAAAAAAAAAACAAAAAAAACCTGGAAATGATAAATTTCAGCAAAGTCTGTACTCTACTTCCGAATTGTCTGGATTTTTCAGGCTGAAAAAAACCATGACTCACCAGACTGGGCCATTGTATTAGACCACCATTTTAGAAACAATCTAATTCAATCATGATATATCTGGCTCTCTACCCCCACACAAACTTGATAATGACAAAAATATGTAGTATAGAGTTGAATGATTGAGTCCTAACAGGACCTAATTATAAGTTTGATTTCTTATTACAGATAAGGATATTTTTTTCCTAAAACTGGTGGTTTTTTCTTATGTAATCTCAATTTTTATTCTGTACTTCGAATAAGTCCTTATGGATATTTATCCTATGATAATAAACATAGTTAATAAGAAGCATATAAGAGGCAAATAATCAGAGGTGATTACTATACTATATGAAATACAAACATATACTAATATAAATGAAATAAATAAAGCTCAGGGTTCAAGGTTCAGGGTTCAAATTAGGAGTGACATATATTTTTAAGTAAAATGTCTTAACTTACTTGTACTGATTATACAATAATAAAAATAATCAAAAATTCATCTAAAATGACTTACTCATTATTAAGGTTTACTTTTATATCCTAATAATAATTATATGTGATTTATTTATTTATTAACCAGTCAGCATCCTTTCTCCTTAGGTTATATCTATTCCCAGCACATTACTGTTTCCAGTTCTCATTATGACCCGGAAGGACGGATTTTCATTACAGAGATGATTTAATTTGCTTAATTGTGCTTCTTTCTCAAATACCATCTGTTTGAATCAGGTCTATGCTGAAGACATCTGAAAGTATTCTGGCTATTTAAGCAGAGAGGATTTAATACAAGGATAAGCATTATTGCAAACTTGCTAGAGGCCTGGAGGACAGGTGTCATAACACCGCAGTGACTAACTGGTCAAGAGAATTTCTATTTTTGCTTTAGTGAAGCATCTGAGACACTGTTCCTAAAGGTGTGTGATCCAGGGGCACACATGCCATTTTAGCTAATCCACATAACAGGACACTTTGTAGAGTTGGTTCTCTGTTGGCTAAAGTAAAACTGCGAATCCTGATACTTGTTAATATTCAAAAGTGACTTATGAGTTGCTGGGATCTGTGCCTACATTGTTTCACGAGCATCTAGAACCTCCATCTCTCTATTGGCAAACAGAAATGGTGAACTAATGGCCTCCAGGTTGCTCGTACTTCAGTTAATCTTATTCCTACAACTTACTATTAAAGTCTCACCCCTTCCGTGCCAGGTATAAAAGTTGTAGATTTAGCCTTCCGGCCGCAGAGATGCTGGAAAGCACACCAGAAAGTTGGTGGCATAGATATCAAGCAAAAACCTTCTATAACACTCCGCCTTGTCCCTCCTCTGACCACCTATTTCCAAACAAGAGTGTCAGCTACAGGCCGTGTCCATAATTCAATAGCTTCCTGTGCCAGGTACTTTATTTCAACAACTTGGCACATCATAGGATCACCCAGGAAGAGGGACCCTCAGTTGAGGAATTAATTTCATTATATTGGCCTGTGTGCTTGTTTGTAGGACATTTTCTTTATTAATGATCAATGTGGTGTGGCCCAGCTCATTCTAGCTACTGCTACCATTGAGCAGGTGGGCCTTGACTGTACCGTGGAGAGCTCACCAGTAAAACTGTGCTCACCATAGCTACTCCCTCTGCTCCTGTGTGACTTCCTGCCTGGTCATGCATGTGAGCCAAATGAACTCTTACATCACCCAACCTGCTTTACTTTTGTGGACTTCAAGCACTATCTGGAATAAGAGTGAAGAGAGTAGTCTATCTCATCTCCTGTCATATTTTAGAGGAAATGGCCTGCTGTCCTCTCTTTAGTAGAATGTTGGTTATAGGTTTGGTGTGTATAACCCTTTTTATGTTGAATTATGTTTTTTTTTTCAGGATTTATATCACAAAGACATGTTGAACATTGTCAGTTCACTTCCTGCATCTATTAAGATGATGTGATTTTTTTTTTTTTTAATTTTCAGGTGTAGCATTATGGTGCATTACATTTATTTATTTTGTTGAGGGTTTTGCATCTATGTTCATAAGAGATTCCTTGTAATTTTCTTTTCTGTGTTGTTGTTGCTATCAGCATTACACTGGCCTGTGTTTGTTCTTCCCTCCCTTCTCTATTGAATAACAGCTAGAGAAGTGTTAGTATCTGCCTTCTTTAAAAGTTTGGTAGAAGTTAACAAGAACTCATTTGGCCTTGGACTTTTCCTTGTCAGGAGATTTTCAATCATTGCTTATATCTTCTTTTTCCTATATGTCTGTTTCAACTGCTGGCCAGGCCTGAGAACCTGAGTTTGATCTCCTGAGCCCACATGGCAGAATGAAAGATATTCCTGAAATTTTCTTTCTGTGACCTCCACAGGCATGATGTGGCGTTCATGTGTAGACACACACACACACACACACACACACACACACACACACACACACACA
>NW_026590701.1:5075080-5138199 GCF_907164565.1 Psammomys obesus | reverse complement strand
ACACACACACACACACACACACACACACACACACACACACACACACAAATACATGTTTTAAAACTTTAAAAACAGATAGACATTAATAAACTAAAAACTGAAATAAGTCTTGTGTTCTTGGTCAATGCTACTTCTCGGCTGAGAGACACTGCCTGGTCCCCTATATGCCTCAGTTCCATTTGTTAGGATACAGTTCCATTTGTTTTGTCACAAGCTATTTTAAAAATTTATTTATTCACTTTAGATCCTGATTGCAGCTCTCCATTTTCTCCTTCCAGTCCCGCCCTGCCCAACTGTTCTCCTCTCTCCTTTTCCTCAGAAAAGAGGTCTGTCCCCCAGGGGTTCCAATCCCACTTGGAACATTAAGTCCCTAGAGGGCTAGCTGCATCCTCTTCCACTGAGGTGAGTCAAGGCAGGCCATTTAGGATGCAAAGGGAGGCATCAGATTTGGAGGGAGCCCCTCCGAATCCAGTTGTTGGGGACCCACATGAAGACCAAGCTTCACATCTGCTACATCTGCAGGAGGCCTAGGACCAGTCCATGCAAGCTCTTTTGTGAGCCCCGAGGGGCCCAGGTTAGTTGACTCTGTAGATCTTCCTGTGGAGTGCTTGATCCTTCCAGCTTCTTCAACGGTTCCCCCAGCACTTTCATAGGACTTCCCGAGCTCCGTCTAATGTTTGACTGTGAGTCTCTGCATCTATTTTTATCAGCTGCTGGGTGGAGCCTTACAGAGTTATGCTGGGCTCCTGTCTACACTTGTAACAGGAAAATATTAATAGTGTCAGGGTTTGGTTCTCTCCCATGGGGTGAGTCTCAAGTAAAGCCAGTCTTTGGTTGTCCATTCCCTCAATCTTCATTCCATATTTGAAGGCAGGGACAAATTTTGGGTTGAAGGTTTTGTTGGTGGGCTGGTGTTTTTATTTCTCCACTGGAAATCCTTCCTGGCTACAGGAGGTGGCCACTGCAGGCTCCATATGTCCCCTTGCTAGGAGTATCAGCTAGGGTGACTCCTAACACTCCCTAGGGCCTCCCCTATCCCAGGTCTCTGGCAAGACCTAGAGATGCCTCTAATTTCCATTCTCTCACTGGCACTCTTTCTCCTGCTCTCCCCACTCCTAGTTCCTACCACTCTTTCCCTCCCCATTCCCTGTCTTACTCAGTTCCCTCCCTCTACCTCTAAGGCCTATTTTATTTTGCATTCTGAGTGAGATTAAAGCATCTACCTTAGCTTTTCTTGTAACTTAGCATCTTTGGGTCTGTGGATGGTTATCCTGTACTTTATGGATAATATCCACTCAGGATGATATTTCCCAGTTCCATCCATTCTCCTGCAAATTTCAAGATGTACTTGTTTTTCATTTATGTGGTTTATACCTCAATTTTCTTTTCCCTTTTTGTTTACTTTTTTTTTTATTTTTGTAATGGCCAGATTTTTTATTTGTAATAACCAGAGTCTGAAAACAACCTAGATGTCCCTCAACCAAAGAATGTATGCAGAAATTGTGGCACATTTACACAATGGAATACTACTCAGCTATTAAAAAAACAAGGAAATAATGAAATTTGCAGGCAAATGGATAGATCTAGGAAAATATCATCTTGAGTGAGGTAACCCAGAAACAGAGAGACACACATGGTATATACTTACTTATAAGCGGATAATAGCTATGTAATATAGGATAAGCATACTAAAATCTACAGACCAAAAGAAGCTAAACAGCAAGGAGGACTCTAAAAAGGATGCTTACATCTCATTCAAAATGGCAAATAGGACAGACACCAGAAGTGGTGGGAGAGAGGAAAGAGGACAGGAGCCTACCATAGATGTCCTCTGAAAGGCTCCACCCAACATGGTGTCGAAGCAGATACAGAGACTGGCAGTCAAACTTTGAGCAGAGTGCAGGGAATCTTTTAGAAGAAGGGGAAAATAGTTGAGTGTAGGTTATGAACGGTGGTTGTCCCAATCATATAAGCTTAAATCACACATTACATACATAATATTAAAGAATCAAATCTGTTTTTTTTTTTTTTTTTTTGGTTGTTTGTTACCAAAGTGTTCCATCGTGCTAATGGACATGAATGAGTACACCAGTAGCTTTTTCCTATTGTAAGTTGAGCTGCAGCACCAACTTAGTTTACATTCTCCATCTCATTGCTTAGTCTATTTGATTAAAGGGTTATTCCACGAAAACTTATTGTTTGGTTTATTTGAATTAAAGTTATTCCACAAAAGACGCATTCAAGTTTAAAAACTTTTTAATGCAAATATTTGGACAGTATTCAATTCTTTTATCTTTATACATAGTTGGATTCAGGAAGCAAAAATTCCTTCTAGAAAAGGAGAATAAACACCTCATAGGATTACCTCTTTCCAACACAGTTTTAAATAAATAGTTATTTCATATATATAACCACTCAATTGCATAAATAAGCAAAAAAATACTCTGTAATATACTGATTTGTTAGTTTATGCTCCCATGTCAATCCTGTTGATATCATATTTGTGCAGTATACATGTTTGTTTGTTTGTGTGTGTGTGTGTGTAGGCTAGAACTTTACATTAATGTCTGGTTTCTCTACTCTTGTCCACCTTTTATCTTGTGAGACTGAACCTCTTACTAGTCCAGATTTCACCAATTGCCAAATTAGCAAGTTCTGAGCATCTTTCTGAATGAGCCCTGTGCACCAGTGACCACATTGGCTATTTTTTACATGGTGCTTCAGTATCTCCTTAGCCTCCATATTCGGTTTCATAGAGGAGAAATCTAGAAACCAAATGGACAATTATGTCAGGATCAAATTGAAATTCTTGTTTTACCAGTCATATTTACCAAGATGTTTAACCTCAAATGTCAATTTAAATAAGATCTAGGGTCACACAGGAGAGGAGCCTCTGCCTATCTGTGAAGAGCTGCCTTGTAGGGAGGTTAGCTGGAGTTGGAAGCCTGCACACCTCCGTGTAACCATTCTCTCGGATGACATGTAGGACTTCATAAGAAGGAGACAGTGAGCTGATGACAAATGTTATTTTTTTCTGCTTTTGACTGTGGATACCATGTGACCAGCTCCCTCAAGCTCTTGCTGTAACTTCATTATCAGGATGGAGTGTAGCCTATGACTGTAAGCCAAAACAAACTCTTTCCCCCTTAAGTTGCCTTTGCCAGGTTAAGTTCTTATCATAGTAATAGAAAAAAAAACAGAAATATTTTATTTAATTTCTGTAAGCAGCCCATTAACCTATAGTTAAATATTATTTATGATTTGAGAAATGATTAAAACAAATGTAAAACTGTAGCTGTAGATTTTTCACACTTACTTTAAAGCATTTTAAGTAACCAACAGTAAATCTTGAGTTTAGATTCATAAGAAATAATAACTCAAAGTAGGATTCATTAACACATTGCCATGCAAATAAAATGTTAACAGAATTATAGACCTGTATTTTTATGTTTACACTGGTCAATAATAGTACCTGTAATATCGTGTGACCGGAACATTTTGTGCCGTAAGGACATGATGCTATCATTTCTAGGTCCCTGTACCTGTAAGTCACAGCAGGTGACACATCTGAAAACTGAGGTGACAGGACTGATGCATACATTCACACATACGTGGTGTCAGTCTTCACACCACACTCTGTTGAAGGCTGTAATATTTGTCAATATGATTTATATTTAAAAATTTTAAACACCTCTCATTTCCTCAAAATTGCTTGAAAGTGTTCAACATCATGGATAAGAGTTACTTATTGATAACTGTGGCTGAGATCTGTGTTTTCCAACACATTTCAGAGAGGCTGGTGTAACCCAGCAGATGGAGTAGGCAAAGGCCTTTAATGAGAATTATTCTAATCTCCTTTGAGCTTCACTTTCTTTTAAGCACCCCACTGGGCTCTGCTTTTTTATATATAAAAAACAATATATCTTTTTCTTCAGCTCTATAAGCCAGTTCTTATTCTTGAGCAATGTGAGAAAAATTTACCTTAGATTCCTAAGAAGATTAATAAATAGTTCATTTATCCTTCATAATATGTGTGTATGTTTTAATCGTTTAACTTGGCTGGGCATTTCCCAATATGAGAGGCATTAGTCATCGACACAGGCCTTGTATAATTGTTAATAGAAATGTTAATCCATCCTTCTGTGGATGACCTATGTATGTTAAATATTTATGAGTGCAATGAGATTGTTTATTCTTACTCCACAATTTGATGATTACTAGGAGGAAAGTGAGCCATAGTTAATGTTTTATATAATAGAATGCTTCTATATAGTATATTGCTAAGGTTTTGATATAAAATGGGGATCTGGAAGGTTTTTGGGTCTAATATAACAAATAGATCAATATCATGATTAATTCATTCCATGGGGACAACTTCTAGTTGTGATTAAAAAGCAGGAAGTGGGCGTTGTTTGAGAAATTAAGTCACTGAGGGAATGCCTTGGAAAGATATACCATGTTCCAAGCACCTTCCCATCTGTCCTCACTCTTTCTCGTTACTGTGAGGTGGATAGGTCAGCTTCTCTATGCCTTCTGCTCTATGCTCTCTGAAATTATACTCTGCTGCACCACAGGACCATGGCAATGGAACTCACTAATCACTGGCTGAAATCTCTGAAATCATGTGCCAAGATAAATCCTTCCTGTTTTTAGCTGTCTCCTTTGGCATTTTACCACAGAAATGAAATGTCTGGCCAACACATGTGTTGAGCACATTTTTAAAAGCTTTATTTTGCTAGTTAAACTCTTTTGGATCTGAGATCTTGCTTTAACTGGTATTCATAAGTGACACTAGCTTCTAGCTCAGAGGTTAGAGAGTTTCAAGGATCATGCACCAAATGAAATGTCAGTGAGATCTTCCATGGTATAGGTCTAATATTTTTACAATATTATTAAAATTATAGTTGACTGTGTTCCTTTTTGACAAAGAGAATATTATATGGACTAATTATTCTTGCAATGATGACAGGGAAAGAACAGAGCAAGGGAGTATATTGAGTGAATGCACTGAAGGGAAGAACTAGGATTCAGGACCAGTTTTGACATGCAATTGCAGCATGGGAATGAACATAACAAGATTTATTTCTAAGGAAAGCTCTAGTTGTACTTAAAAAAATCATTGTAAAAATTCAGTTAGATAAAGATTATAATTAACTAAACATATCCCAATAATACAAAATGTACAAAACAAATTATATTTTATATCCCCAGATAAAGAACCAAAATTTAGACACTATGGGGTACCTGCAGCATTGGTGATCTATGCTCTGTCCACTGAGCTCCATGATCCTGGCCAGGGCTCTGCCTGCCTTCTCAAGAAGACCTGCCATCCTAAAGAACATCCAGGTTAAACCCCTTTCCCTAATGCCCTGCTGGGTTTCACTGGGGGCACAGCCAGTATTGGTGAGATGTACTCTGTCCTCTGAGCTCCATCATCTGGTCAAAGGCTCTGCCTATTTTTTCAAGAAGGCCTGCTAACCCAAGGAGTATCCAGGTGGCCAGCTGGCCAGGGATGACCAGATAGCTAAACGCAATCTGAGAAGACAAACAGTAAGAGCCAAGGTAAGATGGCACCATGAGAGCCCAGTTATTCAACTACTATAGCAAGTTCTAGATATCCTAACATAGCTAATGCATAAGAAGATAACCTTAAACCCAATCATATGAGGCTAACAGAGCTTTTAAAGAGGAAACAAATAAACTCCTTAAAGAAATAAAGAAAAACACAAAAAGGGAAAAAAAGAACAAAATTCTTCAAGATCTGAAAATAGTGAGAGAAGTGATAAAACTGAGAAAGTTCTGGAGATGCAAAAGCTAGGGAAGAAAACAGAAATGAAGGTGCAAGCATCACCAAAAGAATATGAGAAATGAAAAAGTCTCAAAAACGTTAGATGCAATTGAAGAAATCAATACTTTGGTTAAAGAAAATGTTAAATATAAAAAGTTCCTGAGACAAAATATCTAAGAAATTTGGGACATCATGAAAAAAATTTTAAATTAATAGGAATAGAAGGAGGAAAAGATTAACAGCTTCAAGATCCAGACAATGTTTTCAACAAAATCATAAAAGAAAATTTATCCAACGTGAAAGAAAAGAACACCAAATAGGGGTTCTAAGATGGCAACAACCAGAGCGTACCATATCTGAGGGTCACAGGATCCAAAACTCTGAAATTGGTGAGCAGAGGGAGAGCTGAAGCCAGGACATCCACATTGAGGTTTTGTGGGCGAGAAGGGACAACCTGTGAGCTGGGACAGTTTGGATCCAGGTCATCTGTGGATGTCTCTGGGGACTGAGAGTAGAGAATATCCAACTCCTTGCACTTCCCTTTTCCCCAAGCAAGAGTATTCTTGCTCTGCAAGGCAGCCAGCAGTGACCTCTTCCCCAAGCACTGATACTGCTTGGCTGAGACTACAGTGTTTGCCCCAAGCACAAGCCTCCTGGCTCAGTGACTGAAAGGCTCAGGCAGGTCTCCTGGAGCTGGTGCTGGGGTGGGACAGTGGCTAGGAAAAGCAGGAACCTCCATGCCCTCTGTGACTGAGGCTACAGAGGCACACCTGCCTGACAGCCAAACAGTGAACACCACTAAACTAATGGATCTCCTGGACTTTATTTGCCTCTGCGGGCCCAAATCTAAGAGTAGAAAACAGCGGGATCCCCTGTGCTTTCCGGTTAGGCCTGGGAGTGAGAGAGTGAGAGAGTACCTTTAAGTGAGTGCTTGCAGAGTCCCATAACCAGGGTCCCTCTATGCTAGAAGCCAGTCATCTGACCCCTCCACCAAACCCTCACTGTGGGCTACCTAAGGATCCTTGGAACAGCATTCTAAACATTGAAGCCCCTGCTCTGTAGGAGTCCAGGCAAACAATTCCTGGAGCCAAGACAGATCTGAATACCACGAGGAATGTACAACAGGCCTGTAGGCCACTGAGGTATTCAGGGCACCAGCGCATGCTCAGTGGACCTAGAAACAGCGCTAGTACCTGCAACTTCCTTTCCCCTTCCAACCCCCTACCCCATACTTAAGTGACATCCTTCAGGCATCTACAAGCTCTATCACCCTCTTCTTCAAGGTACACTGCCATGCGCATGCCTATGTTTGCACATATGCGCCTGAGACCTTCCTTTCTTAGCTACAGCTGAAACACCAACTCTCAAACCAGTGGACCTCTCTCATCTTCCTGAAGAAAACTCCAGACACCAGAGACAGATAGACCCAGTCTGAAGTGCAGACTCCAGGAACAAACAATGAAGGGTATAAATAAGCAGATGGCTAGAGGTCAGCATAAAAACACATCCAACAAAAATCAGGACACCATGACTTCACCAGCAACCCCTAAAATCAATGGATATACTAATTCATCGGAAACAGGAGAACGACCTCAATTTATGCTTATCCAGTTATTAGAGATACATAAAGAGGAAATGAACACATCTCTCAAAGAAATACAAGCAAATACAGCCAAACAAATAGAGGAACAAGTAGAGGCACAATTAGCAGCATATAGAGAGGAAAGAAACAAAAAATAGAGATCATCATAGACAGAAATCCACATTCAAACAGATGAAGGACATGGTGCAAGGCAAGAAAACAGATTTAGAATCAATAAAGACAACACAAACAGAGGAAACCCTGGAGCTGGAGAATTTAGAGAAAAGATCAGGAACCACAAAGGTAAGCATCACCAATAGAATACAAGAGATAGAAGAGAGAATCTCAGGTGCTGAAGATACACTTGCAGAAATTGACACATCTCTCAAAGAAAAAAAATATAATTGGAATAGTCCCAATCACAAAACATGCAAGAAATCAAGGATGCAATGAAAAGATGAAATCTAAGAATAATAGGAATAGACAAAAAAGAAGATTCCAGGCACCAAGGTCCAGAAAATATTTTTAAGAAAATCATAGAAAAAAAAATTTTCCCAACTTAAAGAAAGAGATGACCATAAACATACAAGAGGCCTACAGAACACCGAACAGACTAGACCAGAAAAGAAACTCCTCATGTCAAAATACTAAATCTACAGAACAAAGAAAAAATATTAAAAGGAGCAAGGGAAAAAGATCAAGTAACATATAAAGGTAGACATAATCAGAATCAAACCAGACTTCTCAATAGAAACTATGAAAGCCAGAAGGGCCTGGGCAGATGTCATGCAGACTCTAAAAGACCACAGATGCCAAACCAGACTATTATACCCAGCAAAGCTTTCAATCACCATAGATGGAGAATACAAAATATTCCATGACAAAACTAAATTTAAACAATATCTACATAGCAACCCAGCCCTACAGAAGATACTAGAAGGAAAGTTCTAATTCAATGAAATCAACTACGTTCAAGAAAACACAGGATATAAATAACTTCACAACAAAGATTTAAAAGAAAACAAGCATTGAAACATAGTAACACCACCAACTCCACAATAAAAGGAACTAACAGTCATTTGGTGACTATGATCTATCAATATCAGTGGACTCAATTCTCCAATAAAAAGACACAGACTAACAGAATGATTGCAGAAATAGGATCCAAAATTCTGCTGCACCCAAGAAACACATCTCTTCAAAGAAGATAAACACTGCCTCAGGGTAAAGTTCTGGAAAAATGTTTACAAGCCAATGGACCCAGAAAACAAGCTGAGGTGGATCTCCTAATATAGAAATAACATAGACTTTCAACCAAAATCAATCAAAAAGATGAGGAGAGGCATTTCATTCTCATCAAAGGAAAAATCCACCCGGAGGACAACACAATCCTGAACATCTATACCCCAAATACAAGAGCATCTGCATTTGTAAATGAAACATTATTAAAGCTTAAATCACACATCGATCCCAACACCTTAATAGGGAGAGACTTCAACACTCCACTCTCACCAAGGGACAGATCATCTAGACAGAAGTTAAATAGGGAAAAAATGATACTTACAGAAATCTTAAATCAAATGAACCTAATAGATATCTATCAAACTTTTCACCCAAACTCAAAAGAGTATACCTTCTTTTCAGCTCTTAGTGGAACCTTCTCAAAAAATTTTGCCACAGAGTCTGGCACAAAGCAATCCTCAACAGATACAAGAAGACTGATGTAATCCTTTGTATCATATTAGACCACCATGGCCTAAAATTAGACCTCAACAACAAGAAATAACAAAAAGCCTATATACACATGGAAACTAAACAACTCTCTACTCAATGACAGCTCACTCAGGGAAGAAATGAAAAAAGGAATTAGAGACTTTCTAAAATTCAATGAAAATGAAGGCAAAACTTATCCTAGCCTATGAGATACAATGAAAGCATTGCTAAGATGAAAGTTCATAGCACTGAGTGGCTCCAGAAAGAAGTTTGAGACATCTCATACAAACAATTTAATGCACACCTAAAAGCCCTAGAAAAAAAACGGAGACACACCCAAGAGGAATAGAAGATTGGAAATAATCAAACCTAGAACTAAAATCAATGAATTAGAAACAAAGAAAACAATTCAAATAATCAGTGAGATCAGGAGCTAGTTCTTTGAGAAAATCAACTAGACACTAACTAAAAGGCAGAGAAAAATTACCCAAATCAGCAAAATCAGAAATGATAAGGGGGACATAACAACAGACACTGAGGAAATTCAAACAATCATTAGGTCTTACTACAAAAGCCTCTATGCCACAAAATTTGAAAATCTAAATGAAATGTACAATTTTCTTGATACATTCCATATAACAAAATTAAATCAAGATCAGGTAAATAGATAAAATAGCACCATATCCCCCAAGGAAATAGAAGCAGTCATCAAAAAAGCCCAAGGCTAGATGGTTTCAGCGCAGAATTCAACCAGACCTTAAAGGAAGACCTAATTTCAACTCTCTTCAAACTATTCCATGAAGTAGAAACAAAAAGAATATTACAAAACTCATTCTATGAAGCCACAGTCACCTTGATACCTAAACTGCAAAACAAAAAAGAGAACTCTAGGCCTATCTCTCTTATGAACATTGATGCAAAAATATTTTATAAAGTACTTGTAAACCGAACCCAAGAACACTTAAAAGATATCATTCAACATGACCAAGTAGGCTTCATCCCAGTCATGCAGGTTCAATACACAGAAATCCATCAATGTAATCCACCACATAAACAAACTGAAGGAGAAAAACCACATGATCATCTCCTTAGATGCTGAAAAAGCATTTGACAAAATCCAACACCCATTCTTTTTTAAAGTCTTGGAGAGATCAGGAATACAGGGGACATTCCTAAACACAGTAAAGACAATATACAGCAATTCTGTAGCCAACAACAAACTAAATGGAGAGAAGCTAAAATCAATCCCATTGAATTCAGGGACAAGGCAAGGCTGCCCACTCTCTCCATATCTCTTCAACACAGTACTTGAGGTCCTAGCTAGAGCAATAGGACAACTACAGGAGATCAAGGGGATACAAACAGGAAAGCAAGAAGTCAAAGTATCACCAGTTGTAGATGATATGATAGTATACATGACTGATCCCAAAAATTCAACCAGAGAACTCCTTCAGCTGATAAACACCTTCAGCAAATTGGCTGGATACAAAATTAATTAAAAAAATTCAGTAGTCCTCCTATATACAAAAGACAAAAAAATGAGAGAGAAATTAGGGAAACAATACTCCTCACAATAGCCACTAATAACATAAAGTACCTTGGTGTGACTCTAACCAAACAAGTGAAAGACATGTTTGAAGAAAACTTCAAATTTCTGAAGAAAGAATTTGAAGAAGTTATTAGAAGATGGAAAGATCTCCCAAGTGCATGGATCACTAGGATTAACATAGTGTAAATGAAAATCCTCCTAAAAGCAATCTACAGTTTCAATGCAATTCCCAACAAAATACCAACACAATTCTTTAAAGACCTTGAAAGAGCAATTCCTAATTTCATATGGAAAAACAAAAATCCCAGAGTTGTTAAACTAATCTTGTACAACCAAAGATCATCTGGAGAAATCTCCATCCCTGATCTCAGGCTGTACTACAAAGCAATCATAGCAAAAACTGCATGGTACTGACCTAAAAACAGAATGGTGGATCAATGGAATGGAATAGAAGACCCAGAAATAAACACACCTATGGATACTTGATTTTTGACAAAGAAACCAAAACCATACAATGGACAAAAGATACAATCTTCAACAAATGGTGCTGGTCTAACTGGATGTCTACAAGTAGAAAAATGCAAATGGATCCATATTTGTCATCCTGCACAAAACTAAAGTCCAAATGGATCAAAGACCTCAACATAAAACCAGACACACTAAACCTCTTAGAAGAAATACTGGGGAAGAGCCTTGAACTCATTGGCACAGGAGACAACTTCCTGAACAGAACACCAACAGCAACAGTCTCTAAGATCAACGATTAATAAATGGGACCTCATGAAACTGAAAAGCTTCTGTAAATCAATGGACACTGCTATCAGAACAAAACAACAACTGGTAGACTGGGAAAGGATCTTCACCAACCCTATATGGGATAGGGGGATCCAGAATATATAAACATTCAAGAAATTAAACAGCAACAAATCAAGTAATCTAATTTTAAAAATGGGGTACAGAGTTAAACAGAGAATTCTCAATAGAGGAATATCAAAGGGTAGAGAAACACTTAAAGAAATGCTCAACATCCCTAGTCATCTGGGAAATGCAAATCAAAACAACTCTGAGATTTCACCTTAAACCCATCAGAATGGCTAAGATCAAAACTCAAGTGAGAAAACATGCTGGAGAGGAAGTGGAGAAAGGGGAACCCTCCTTCATTGCTGTTAGGAATGTAAACTTATACAACCACTTTGGAAATCAATCTGTCACTTTCTCAGACAATTGGGAATAGTGCTTCCTCAAAATCCAGCTATACCACTCCTAGGCATATATCCAAAACATGCTCAAGTACACAACAAGGACATTTGCTCAACCATATTTGTTGGAGCTTTATTTGTTATAGCAAGAATCTGGAAACTACCCAGATGTCCCTCAACTGAGGAATGGATACAGAAATTGTGGCACATTTACGCAATGGAATACTACTCAGCAATTAAAAATAAGGAAATCATGAAATTTGTAGGCAAATGGTGGAAATTAGAAAAGATCATCCTGAGTGAGTTATCACCAAATTAGAAAGACTCACACGTTACATACTTACTTGTAAGTAGATATTAGACGTATAATATATTATAAACATACTAAAATATTACACCTAAAGATGTTAAGCAAGGAGGAGGACCCTGGGTAAGATGATCTGTCCTTCTGCAGAAAGCCAAAGGGGATGATCATCAGAAGAGGGAGAAAACTAGCAATAATACAGGAGCCTACCACAGAGAGCCATTGAAAGGCTTTACCCAAGAAGACTTTACCCATGAAGGAGATCCTGAGACTCATAGCCAAACATTGGGGAAAGTGCAAGGAATCTTATGAAAGATGGGGGATATAGGAAGACCTGGATAAGACAGGAACTCCACAAGGAGAGCAACAGGTCAAAAAATTCTGGGCACAAGGGTCTTTTCTGAGACTGATAGTCCAACCAAGACCCTGCATGAAGATAACCTAGAACCTCTAAAACCCCTGCACAGATTTAGTACAAGGCAGCTTAGTCTCCACATGGGAAAACAGGAATTGTCTCTGACATGAACTCAGTGGCCTGCTCTTTGATCACCTCCCCCTGAGGGGAGAAGCAGCCTTATCAGGCCTGAGAGAAAAACAATACAGTCATTCCTGATGAAATCTTATAGGCTAGGGTCAGAGGGAAGGGGAGGAGGACCTCCCCTATCAGTGGCCTTGGGGAGGGGCATGGGGGAGATGAGGGGGGATTGGAAGGGGATGATGGAGGGGGTACAGTGGGGTACAAAGTGAATAAACTATAATTCATAAAAATATAAACAAATTTAACAAAAAGTGGGAAAAAAAAACACACTAAATAAATTGGACCAGAAAAGAAAATCTTCCTGCCACATAATAAATGAAACACTAAATGTACAGGACAAAGAGAAAATACTAAAATCTACAAGGCAAAAAGGCCAGACCTATCATAATCCCACCTGACTTCTCAACAGAGACTATTAAATACAAACAGGCCTTGGCAGATATCAGGCAGATCCTCAGAGACCACAGATGTCAGCTCAAAAATTATACCAGAAAATTCATACAGCTGATAAACACCTTCAGTGAAGTGGCTCAATACAAAATTAACTCAAAACTATCTGTATATATATCCTTATACCAATGACAAATGGGCTGATAAGGAATCAGGGAAACAACACTCTCTACAATAGCTACAAATAATGTGAAGTGTCTTTTGTAACTCTGGCCAACCAAGTGAAAGAACTCTATGACAAGAATTTCAAGTCCCTGGAGAAATTGAAGAAGATATCAGAAGATGGAAAGATTTCTCATACCCGGGTATCAGTAGGTTTAACATAGTAAAAATGGCCATCTTACCAAAAGCAAACTGCAGATTCAATGCAATTTCCATCAAAATTCCAACACAGTTCTTTACAGTTCTTGAAAGAACAATTGTCAGTTGCATATGACAAAATGGAAAACCTAGAACAGCTAAAACCATCTGCACAATAAAAAAAAAAACTTCTGGAGGTATCACCATCCCTGCTTTCAAGCTGTACTACAGAGCGATAGTAATAAAAACACATGGTATTGGCATAAATACAGACGGTCTGACCAACCGAATCAAATCAGAGACCTAAAAATAAGCACACACACCTATGGACAATCGATTTTTGACAGTGAAGACAATGGAAAACAGAAAGCATCTTCAAGAAATAATGGTGATGTAACTGGTTTTTTGCATGTAGAAGAATGCAAAGAGATCCATATCTATCACTCTGCACAAAACTCAAGTACAAGTGAGTGAAAGCCCTCAACACAAAACCAGATACACAAAATCTAACAGAAGAAAAAGTTAGAAATAACCTTGAGCTCATTAGTACAGGAGACAACTTACTGAACAGAACACCAACAGCTTCGGTACTGAGCTCAACAGTGTCTGGCCTCAGTGGAAGAGGATGTGCTTAGTCCTGCTGCAACTTGAGGTTCCAGGATGGGTTGGTACCCTGAGGGACACCCCCTTCTCTGAAAAAAAAGAGGGACATACAGAAAATGGGGTGCTAAAGCGCAACTGAGGAGAGGGGAGAGGGAGCTGGTATCAAGCTGTAAGGTGATTAAATAAAAAAATAACATAGATGAAAAACTCAAGTGACAGCACATGCTAGTAAGGATTTGAGACAAGGGAAATACTCTTCCATTGCTAGTGAAAGTACAACCACCTTGGAAATCAGTCTGGAGGTTTCTCAGAAAATTTGAAATCGTTCTACTTCAAGACCCAGCAACACCAGTCCTGGCATATGCCCAAAATATGCTCCACCATACTTCAGGGACACTTGCTCAACTGTGTTCATAACAGTTTTATTCATGATATCCAGGAAATGAAAACAACCTAGATGTCCCTCAAAGGAGGAATGGATACAGAAATTGTGATACATTTACACAATGGACAACTACTCGGCAATTAAAAACAATGACATCATGAAATTTTCAAGCAAATGGATGGAACTGGAAAAGATCATCCTGAGTAAGGTAACCCAGAACCAGAAAGACACAAATGGAATATACTCACTTCTAACTGGATATTAGCCATACAGTACAGAATAAACATGCTACAACCCACAGATCCCAAAACACTAATAACAAGGAGGTCCCAAGGGAGGATGCTTGACTCTCACTCAGAAATGGGATATAAGATAGACACTGGCAGTGCATGGAGAGAGAGAACTGAGTGGGAGAGAGGTTGAGAGGGGAACACGGGTAGGTATCAGGTGTGTGGGGCATGAAGAGAGAGAGAGAGAGAGAGAGAAAGAGAGAGAGAGAGAGAGAGAGAGAGAGAGAGAGAGAATTAGGGGAGGGACATCTCTGGAATGATCCTGAGACCTGAGAAAGAAGAGGCTCCAGAGAGTCAATGGGTGACCCTACCTAAGACTCCTAGCAGCAGGAGATATAGAGGCTGAAGTGGCCCTCTCCTGTAGCCAGGCAGAACTTCCATTCGAGGGTGCTGGACACCAACCCACCCACAAAACCTTCTACCCAAAACTTGTCCTGCCTCCAAGATGTGCAGGGATAAAGATGGAGTAGAGACTGAGGGAATAATCAACTGATGACTGTCCCAACCTCAGACCCACCCCATGGAAGAAAGCCAACCCCTTATACTCTGCTATGCTTGCAGACAGGAACCTAGCATAACTGTCCTTGGATGGCTTCTTTCAGCAGCTGATGTGAAACAGATGAAGAGACACACAGCCAAACAATAGGTGGAACTCAGGGAGTCTTGTGAAAGAGTGGAATGAAGGCCTGAGAGAGCCAGAGATGTCAGGGACCCCACAGAAGACCTACAGAGTAAACTAACCTGGGCCCGTGGGTGCTCGCAGAGACTTAACCACCAACCAGAGAGCGTGCATGGGCTGAACCTAGGCCCCCACACATGTGCAGCAGTTATGCAGCTTGGTCTCTATGTAGGTTCCTTAACAACTGTAGTAAGGGCTGTCTCTGACCCTGCTACTTCCCCTTGGATCCCTTTCCCTTAGCGGGGCTGCCTTGTCTGGCCTCAGTGGGAGAAGATGCTCCTAGTCCTGCTGTGACTTGATGTGCCAGAGCAAGTTTGTATCTATGGAGTTCCTTCGCTTCACAGAGGAGAAGGGGAGGGGATGTGTGAATGTAGGCATGCGAGGAAAGGAAGTGAGGCAGAGCTGTGATTAGGATGTAAAGTGAATAAATGAATTAATGAAAACAAAAGAAAACGAACAAACCTACAAACAAAAAAACCCAAATTCAATTATGGATGAGCTTTTGGTTTTGGTCATGTGATAGTATAGAGAAGTTTTAATCCACCCCCATGGCTGCTGTGATCACATACAAAGACCTTCTAGAGCCATGTAATCCGCTTGGAATGCAAACATGCTATATATCTTTAATACCTCTGGCCAGAATACAGATACAGGACCTTAGTATGTACCTTTAATCCCAAACAATGATATCTAATTGAGGGAGAGACAAAGAGACAAATCAGAGAAAGATTTGACAGAATAGGATTTGCCCAACTCTCACAAGAAGAGACAAGAAGAAGAGGCTACTTAAGAGCAGTACAATAGAGATGAGATAGGTGTACCAGGGTACAATATAGAAAGAGAAGATGCCAATACAGTAGAGAAAGGAGCAGCGTTGAGTATGTTATGTGCTCACTAGAGAAGACAGTATAGTAGAGTTGAGTTCAGGTGAGTTGCAGTTCACTTTGTGGAGTTCAGAAACAGAGCAATTCATGAGAACTTGAACAAAGCCAATTTGAATCAGTCATTTTGGAGAGGAGTTTTGAGCCAGAATAGCTGAGTTGAACCACTCAGCCAGAATTAAGAACTAGAAAAGGGCTAGTTATTGAGCAGTAAGCCTTTGAGAAACCAATTATATATGGAGAAAAAAAAATTACCTTTACATGACAGAATGAAAAATGTCTACCAGAGTTTTCCAAGTGTTAAGAGGCCTTAATGTGTTTTTATAATTGAATAAATAATAATGCATAATCACTGTTTTATGCACAGGAAAGATCTTTTTGTATAAGTGGACTTCTGTTTGATGAAGTAAATTGTTAAACATATGTATGACTTGATTATAAAATATTGATGACTTTTATTTTAATGCTGTGGTAATTATTGCTAAATTATGATGATAAAATTACAAATAGCAGAGCAAATGAATCAGTCCTAACAGAATTTATCAGATTAATAAAGTTCCAGGCTTCATTGATTACTTTGAAATATTCTATGAATTCAAATTTTTTACTATATAGAATTTAAAATGTATTGTAGTATATGTTCTACCTTTCATGGAGAACAGATATAATTTTGTATTTGATAGACTGCTTCTTTATACATGAATTTTGTGCTGGCTAATTCTGTTAACTTGACATGGGCTAGAGTCATTTTCGAATAGGGAATGGCATTTGAGACAGTGATCCCACCAGATTGGCCTGTGAACAAAATCAGAGGGTTCATTTCCTTACTTGGTGATTCACGTGGGAGGGCCCATCCATTGTGAACCACACCACCCTGGAGAGCACAGAAAAGCAGGTTGAGCCAACCACGGGGGTCAATAAGTAACACACGTTTCCGGGTTTTGGTTCGGTTCCTAATCCAGTTTCCTGTCTTGAATTCCTGCCCTGAATTATCTCAGTGCTGGAGTGTGACCTAATAGTTATAAGGTGAAGTAAACCTTTCCTCTCATATTTGTTTTTGGTCATGGTATCTTACCACAGCAATAGAAACCTGGAAACAGTGTTCATTTGTGTAATTCTTTGAGAATTTTTTTTTTTGTATTTAGTATTTTTTTTATTATTAATTACACTTTATTCATTTTGTATGCCCCCATAAGCCCCTCCCTCCTCCCCTCCCGACCCCACCCTACCTCCCCTTTCTTCATGCATGCTCCTCCCCAAATCCACTGATAGGGGAGGTCCTCCTCTCCTTCCTTCTGATCTTAGTCTATCAGATCACATCAGGAATGGCTGCATTGTCTTCTTCTGTGGCCTGGTAAGACTGCTACCCCCTCAGGGGGAGGTGATCAAAGAGCAGGCCAATTAGATTATGTCAGAGGCAGTCCCTCTTCCCATCACTATGTAACCCACTTGGACACTAAACTGCCATGGGCTACATCTGTGCAGAGGTTCTAGGTTATCTCCATGAATAGTCCTTGGTTGGAGTATGAGTCTCTGGGGAGTTCCCTGTGTTCAAATTTTCTTGTTCTGTTGCTCTCTTTGTGGAGTTCCTATCCTCTCCAGCTCTTGCTATTTCCTACTTCTTACATAAAATTCCATTCACTCTGCCCGCCAGTTGGCCATCAGGCTCAGCATCTGTTTTGATAGTCTGCAGGGCAGAGGCTTTCAGATGCCCTCTGTGGCAGGTTCCTAGGTTGTTTCCTGTTTTCTTCTTCTGGCTTTCAGAGGCCCTCTGTAGCAGGTTCTGAGGTTGTTTCCTATTTTCTTTTTCTTCTGATGTCCATCCTCTTTGCCTTTCAGGATGGGGATTGAACATTTTAGTTAGGGTCCTCTCTTTTGCTTAGTTTGTTTAGATGTACAGATTTTAGTGGGTTCATTCTATATTGTATGTTTATATGAGTGAGTATATACCATGCGTGTCTTTTTGCTTCTGGGACAACTCACTCAGGATGATCCTTTCCAGGTCCCACCATTTACCTGCAAATTTCATGATTTCCTTATTTTTCATTGCTGAGTAATACTCCATTGTATAGATGTACCACAATTTCTGCATCCATTCTTTGAGAATTTTATACAGTGAGTTTTGACTATATTCGCCCCTTCTTTTAATTCCTCTCAGATCCTGTTCTCTACCCATTCAATTTTGTATCTGTTTTTATTTTTCATCTATCAACTCCAATTTCTGTTGCTCATGTATTCATGGATCTACCAGGGACAACACTACTAATGAAAACTGACTCTGTCTTTGTCTCTCCGTTTGTCTGTCTCTCAACAGCTATCATTGCCAATAACTTCTCAGTTAGAGGTGGGACTTCACATCCACCTCGACCCTCATGCTGGGATTCTGCCTAGCTTGTCCATGCCATGTAACTTCTGTAAGTTTACTTGTGTAACTGCCTTTTGTGTTCAGAAGGCACTGTTTTTTATCTACTTATTCATTGCTTCTCATGCAACGTCTTTTTGCACCAGATCTCATAATATTCTCTTGACTATTTTGCATTGTTAGGATAACTAAAATCCATATTACTGTTTGGTATATTTTTGGTGACTCATATATTGTTTCACTTTGCTGAATTCACCTCCTCAATCTTGATTTCAGAGTACCAGAAGAAATAGAAATTACTGTTGACATGATCACTATTAAAATTAGTATTTCCCCATGTTTTCATAGCCAGTTCTATATCTCTTTTATTTTTTAAGTATGCCATCTTTTATTATTACTTCCACAAACATCTTACTATCATTTTATTTACTGATCTATATCAGCATATCTTTACAATTTCATAATCTTTTTAAATTGATAAACATTTTCTTAGGATTTTATTCATTAAAATTTATCTTTAAAATACCACATATTTTTCAATTTAATACAAAATGTATTATTTTTCTGATTATTTATCTATGTCAAATCCATGCTAAGAGTTAGAGAGGAAATGCTGATTATAAGAGGCCATCACAGGACGTTATAGAATCAAGGATCGAGATGGGAACTAGCTGGCAAAGGAAGGTTATTGCCTTGCCCATCGCTGTTCAACATTCACGACATCACTGTCTTAATAATAGAAATTATGTATTTCAGCATATTAAGACATGAAAGAGCAAGGGTGGCTATATAGGAGGATTAAAGAGAAAAGAGTGAAGGGAAAATTGTGTTTATATTAGAATTTTATAAAGAAAAAGCAACTTAAGGAAGATCTAGGATGACTACGTGCAATAACATTGGGAAAGCAATAAGATGGGCCTTTCCAAGATCAAAGACACATCTTCAGTGAACGGAAGGAGGAGGAGACAGGAAAGGGATGTATGAGAAATGAAGGAATGAAGACAGAAGACACAGAATTTTCTTTCTGGGTCCAGTAGTTTCAACACTTTCCTCTGCAGGTCCTTCTGCCTTGGCAGGAAAGACTGGTCCTGCCGCATTAATATCTAAGGGCCGTTGGATCTCATTTTACTGTGATCCCTCATGCAACTTTAAAACTCTAATGTTCCCTAATATTAGTTGTTGGCTAATATTTTTTTCACTCTCTTCCTGTGTAATCTCAGTTTCTTGATCACAAGGCATATGGGTACGCTTTTAGCCAGAAATTTCTAGCCAGTACAGTTAGGTATTGCTTCACAATGCTCCAAACTAGTAATGCCTGTGGTCTTTCCATATTATAGAAAACTTTTCAGCATCATGAGAGGGAAGTGTGAGACTGCAGAAAGCCTCCAATTCATAAGACATTTCTACTTTCATTACTAGCATTTTCATTAAAAGGCAACATTAAATGCCTGCCTGCTCTTTTTAAATAATTCATATTCATCTTGTATCATTAAATTGTGCTACTTGTATTGATCTTCACTCACAAAAGCAAATTATATAATGGCTTGGATGGTGATGTATAGTAATTTCAAAGCCACTTTTCATAAGACTTTAAAAAGAGTTAACCAGCTTCCCTTTCAAAATATCTTTCTCCAAGTATAGACTGTATCGATGTTAAATAAACGTGATGGGGCAGTTTTTGTGTAACATGGTAGCACTAGACAAAGCCATGTTTTATGTAATCAGTGCTATACATTAATAACTGATCCTCATGGTGTATCTTTTCATCATTAGTGTCACTGTAAGAGCAGTTTAGACAGGACTAAAAATCCACAAGATGACATCAGTTAATACAGGAAGACAGCTGAAAGTGTGAAGCATTCAGAGAGGAGGCAATGTATTGTAATGGAGATTTCCGTTTCATCTCTCTGCAGAGACCAGCCAGTGTCTTTTGTGTTCGGATAGCCATATGGATATATGAAAAATTATGGCAAGGATAGAGGACATGGAAATCTAATGAGTGTTCTGACCGAATGTTCTAACCTCTGAAATTATCAGTCTATAACTACATGTTCAGAACTTCTGAGCAACATTATCTTGAATTATATCAGTAAGTGCATTAAAGGAACTAGCTGGAGGAATAAAATTAAGAAAAGCAAAAGTGATCTTTACTTAAAAAGCTTCTTTTCAGGAGTAGTAGGAGTTTCTACCCAAGCCACCTTAATTTTAAAGTAACTGTAAGATCGTAGAGAGTGGTACTGAAAGTAAGTAAAAGTCTCCTAAGAGGCACTCATTTTACAGAGCTATTGCTGAGGTTTGTGTTAAATTAAATGTGTTTTAAAGAAAAAAGTAGGTGGAAAATTATTTTAGCAAGCTTGAATACTTCCTTTCATTTGAATATTTTAGATTTTTAAACCTTACATTAGAGATACATTCAATATCCAATTAGAAATCATTTTAAAAAGCATATTTTTGTTGAATGTAATATTCACTTTTATTAAGAAAAACAATGGGTCTAGATATATGCTGAAACATAAAATATTTTATTGTAATTTTCCATGGCATGCCACAGTATATTATAATCTCATTTTTTGGATGCTTAGTGGACAGTGTTACAATATTAGTTGCTGGGGCCTATAATAAAAGAAAATCAGCTTATTCAGGAATATTTGCATTCTTTGGTAATTTATGGATATGTAATTTGCTGCATTCTTGTCACAAATGTGTTATTACTGATGCTCTGCTCAACTAGCTGGACTGTCAAAATGTTATCAAAAATAGACAAGAAAAATTAAGACTCTACATACATCACTGACAGAAAAGAGGGTCATTTCTGTGCATTCTACCATGATGTTTAGAAGCTTATGTAACTCAATTTTCTTGATAAGATTAGCCAACACATCACATACTTTTTGTATCTCTCTTTTGTAGTTTATTTTCAAGCTTGACCCTTAATCACACACATTTATTTATTTGTTTGTTTGTTTGATTGTTTGTTTAGCTTTATGCACCAGACATAGGATGAGTTGCTAAAGTCCCCAGCCATGTTTTTTTTCCCAGCTGTATTTCTATTTAGATAGGCCAAGGCAACAAAAGAAAAGCAAACAAATGATTAAGATACTTTAGAAAACTATGCTGTGGAAGAAAAAAACAGGATGAGTCTACAGATAGAACATGTTTGGTTGAGGAGAAGCAAGAGTTTTCTCTACTGAAGGTGAGGGAAAGTTTTCTTCCAGAGCATTCATGCTGAGATTGATTGACAGCAGAAGTTGTCTGTGAAGAAGTCCAGGGCAGGGATGCTTTCAATGAGCAAACGGTAGGTGCAAAGGCATAAGGCAGTAATGGATTGGGGCCACATTTGGGAAGAAATGGAGCAGTAAGTGTAGAGTATAGACTGCAAGGTGGAGGTAGCAAAAAAATAAGGTGGAAGAAGAGAGAAAGGGGTGTCATTTTATTTTAGTTTAAAATATTTTATTTTATTTTTGATATGCACATACAATTTTATTGAAAGATAAACAGTCCAAGACAGCACTATACTATATTTAATATCTTTTAAAATTTTTACACTCAGATATATTTCAATTTTAGGAATTATTTCTATTTTTCAATCACATTGAGAAGTATTACCTTCCATTAAAATAGTTATAAATTCTCTTCTTTTTAAAAAATGTATTTATTTATTTTTTAACCACATTGCATCCTGGTTGTAGCCCCCTCCCACCTCATCCCTAGTTCCAAGAACCCTCCTGTCCATCACTTCCCAACTCCCTTATTCCTCAGAAAAGGGGAGCCCTCCTTCCTGTCCACACCAATTCACCAAGTCACATCAGGACTGAGCTTGTTCTCTCAACCTGTGGCCTGACAAGGCAGTCCTGCCAGGGGAAAAGGATCAAAAAGCTCGTAAAAAAGTCCATACCACAAGCATTCCTGATTTCCTTTCTTGAGAATCCACATGAAGCCAAAACTACCCATGTGCTACATTTTGTAGGGGTGTGTGTCTAGGTCCAGTTCACACATGGTCCTTGGTTTATGCTACAGCTTCAGGAAGCCCTTCTAGGCCATGGTTGACTGTTGGCTCTGTTGGTCTTGTGGAGCTCCTGTCATCTCTAGGTCTGTTTCTCTTTCCTCCCACTGTTCCACAAGACTCCCTACACATAGCCCAAAGTTTGGCTGAGAGTCTCAGGATCTATTTTGAGGCACTGGTGGGTAGAGCCTCTCAGAGGACAACTCTGTTAGGCTCCTGTCTTCAGACTTAGAAGAGTGTCATTCATAGTGTTAATGGTTGGCAGTCTCCAATAGGGTAGGTTTTTGGTTGAGCCAGGCATTGGTTGGACATTCCCTCAATCTCTGCTCTATCTTTATCCCTTTACATCTCATAGGCAGAGTAAAATTTGAGTTAAAGTGTTTGTGGGTGGGTTGATTTTTCTTGCCCTCTACTAGGAGACTTTTCTACTTAGAGGGTATCCTCTTCAGTCTCTATGGCCTCTGCTGCTAGGAGTCTCTGCTTGAGTACCCTTCATAACCTCCCAGGAGCCTATGCTGATTTAGGTTTCCAGCTTGCCACAGAGATGGCTCCTCCCACAAAACTCCATAATTACTGACATCATTATCTTCAGTTGTCAATTGAAAACAAACCTAGAGTCACCTAGGAAAAGGGAACCTTACCTGAAGACTTACCCAGATAAGACTGGCCTGTTGCCAAATCAATGAGGTATCTTTTTAATTGTTGATTGACAATGTATATGGCCCAATCTACTGTGACCAGTTCCATCCCTGGCAGGAGGCATGAGCTATATACAAAAGAGGTAGCAGAACAAGTCAGAGGGAGAAGCCAGAAAAGAACCTTCCTTTCTGGCATTTTGTTTATTTGTTTGTTATTTTTGTTTTCCTTTTTTTTATTCTCGTTGGCTCTATTTATTTATTCACTTATTAATTTAATCATGTTACAACCAATCCCATCCCCCTCCCTCCTCTCCTTTCACTCCTGCCCTTGTGTCCTCTTCTTACCATCCCCCGTCTCCTTCTCAGAGAAAGGGAGGCCCTTAAGAGGTACCAACCCACTGTGGCACCTCATGTCACAGCAGGACTAACTGCATCTTATCCCACTGAGGCTAGAAAATACAGCCACGCTAGGGAAAAGGTATCCACGGCAGGCAGCAGAGTCAGAAATAGCCCCAGCTGCCGTTGTTAGGAGACTCTCATGACGACCACGCTGCACATCTGCTATGTATGTGTTCTGTGTCTAGATCGGCCCAAGCAAGCTCTTTGTTTGGTAGTTCAGTCTCTGTGAGCCCCCATGGCCCAGATTAGTTTACTCTCTAGGTCTTCTTGTGGTGTCCATGATGATGCTAGGTTCTTGTCTGCCAGCATATCAGAGTAAAATTAACAGTGTCAGGGATTGGATCTCTTATCAGATGGATTTGAAGGTGGGGCAGTCATTGATTGGCCATTCACTCAAGCTATAATCCATCTTTAGACCTGCATATACTTAGGCAGGACACATTTTAGGTCAAAGGTTTTTTAAGGTGAGTTAGTATTCAATGGAGGTCTCACCTGGCTACAGAGGTGGTGAGCTCCGGCTCCATATCCCCTGCTGTTAGAGATCTCAGTCAGGGTATCTCCATAAACTCCCAGTGGGGCCTCCCTTGTCCCAGAGATGCTCCCTCACCAAATTCCATTATCTCTTCCAATTGTCTCCCTCCCACACCCCTACTCCCTCACCCTAGACCTTCAAAGAAGAGCTAACACCAATACTCTTCAAACTTTCCACAGCAGAGAAACAGAAGCAACATTACCAACTTCATTCTATGAGACCACAGTCAACCTGATACCTAAACCACTCAAAGACCCAACAAAGAAAAAGAACTTCAGACAAATGTCACCTATGAACATTGATATAAAAATACTCAATAAAATACTCAGAAACTGAATCCAAGAACATATTAAAGATATCATACACCATGACTAAGTAGGCTTCATCCCAGGCATGCAGAGATGGTTCAACATATAAAAATCCATCAATGTAAGCCACCATAAACAAACTGAAAGGATAAAACAAACAAACAAACAAACAAACAAACACATGATCATCTTCTTAGATGCTGAAAAAGCATTTGACAAAATCCAACACCCATTCATGTTTAAAGTTTTGGAGAGATCAGGAATACAAGTCACATACCTAAACATAGTAAAAGCAACACACAGCAAGCCTATAACCAACAGCAAACTTAATGGAGAGAACCTTAAATCAATCCCACTGAAATCAGGGACAAGACAAGGCTGCCCACTCTTTCCTTATCTCTTTCAATAAAATTATTGATGCCTTTGTTTTTAATGACTAAGTAGTATCTCACTGTGTAAATGTTCCATATTTTCTCTATTCATTCTCTATTCATTCTGTTCTTGGGGGATATCTAGATTGTTTCCACTTTCTGGCTATTATAAACAAAGTGCTATGAACATAGTTGAACAAGTGTCCTTATGATATGGTGGAGCATCTTTTGGTTGTATGCACACAGATGATATAGATGGGTCTTGAGTAGATCTATTCTCAATTTTTGGAGAAACCTCCAGATTGGTTTCCGAAGTGGTTGCACAAGTTTGCACTCCCACCATCAGTTGAGGAGTGTTCCCTTTGCTCTACAACCTCTCCAGAATCGGCTGTCACTTGAGTTTTTGATCTTAGCCATTCTGACTGGTAAGATGGAATCTCAGAATCCTTTTGGTTGGCATTTCCGTGATGACTAAGGATGTTGAACATTTCTTTAAGTGCTTCTCAGCCAGTGGAAATTCTTCTGTTGTGAATGCTCTGTACTCCTTTTTTAAACTGGGTTAGTTGGTTGGTATTTAATTTCTTGTATTCTTTATATATTTAGGATATTATCCTTCCTTAGGATATAATGTTGAAGAAGATATTTTCCCATTCTGTAGGATGTTATTTTATATTTTGGTGGTGCCATTTGCTTTACAGAAGTCTTCAAGTGGTCCCATTTATTGATTGTTGATCTTAGTGCCAAAGCTGTTGGTGTTCTGTTCAGGAAGTTGTCTTCTGTACTAATGAGTTCAAGGTTATTCCCCACTTTTTTTCTGTTAGATTTAGTGTATCTGGTTTTATGTTGAGGTCTTTGACTCACTTGTGCTTGAGATTTTTTTGTTGTGCTTTTGAACATTTTTTTTCATTTTTCTTTTTTATGTTAATTACAGTTTGTATCCCAGATTAAGCACCCTCCCTCCCAACCCCACCCTGTTTCCCTCATCTTTTCCCATGCCTCTCTCCAAGTTCACTGATAAGGGAGGTCCTCCTTTCCTTTCATCTGACCCTAGCCTATTAGGTCTCATTAGGACTGGATGCATTGTCTTCCTCTGTGGCCTGGTAAGGCTTCTCCCCCCTCAAGGGGAGGTGATCAAAGAGCTAGCCCCTGAGTTCACGTCAAAGATAGTCCCTGTTCCCATTACTAGAAAACCCTCTTGGATATGGAGCTGCCATGGGCTACATCTGTGCAGGGGTTCTAGGTAATCTGCACACATGGTCCTTGGTTGGAGTATCAGTCTCAGAAAAGACCCCTGGCTACTTGAGTTTTGTGCAGTGATAAATGTGCATCTATTTGCATTCTTCTACATGTAGACATCCAGTTAGACCAGCATTATTTGTTGAAGATGCTTTCTTTTTTCCATTGCATGGTTTCGTCTTCTTTGTCAAAAATCAATTGTCCATAGGTGTGTGGGTTTATTTACTTTTGGGTCTCTGATTTGATTCAGTTGGTCAACCTGTCTGTATTTATGCTAATACCATGTGGTTTTTATTAGTGTTGTTCTGTAGTACAGCTTGAAAGCAGGGACAGTGATACCTCCAGAAGTTCCTTTATTATGCAGATTGCTTTAGCTGTTCTAGGTTTTTCATTTTGTCATATGTAACTGACAGTTGTTCTTTCAAGACCTGTAAAGTATTGTATTGGAATTTTGATGGAAATTGTATTGAACCTGTAGATTGTTTTTGGTAGCCTTTGCCTTGAGTTTTGTCCTTGGATTTTCTTGACCACAGACTATAATCTGTAAACTGAAATAAACCCTTTCCCTCTCCACACCCCCAAAGAGGGAAAGATTCAGGCTTCTAACAGATGGTTTTTTACCATGAAGGCTGAATAACTATTTTGATTCTAGATGAGGACTGTAAGAGGCTATTGTATTCATATGTTTAGGATTCAAACTGATTTATAATTGTTCCTGTTTCCTTTAAGTTGGGGAGTAACTATTAGACAAGAAAATAAAGGATCTGAATGGGTGTTTAAACTTTGGGAAGTGTTTACACTCTGGCAAGAATGAATTGCAATAAAAATAAATTCAGCGAGATCAAACTACTGTTATCTATGTGGACTATAAGTCAGATGACTTTTGTCTCCCTACTGACTCTTATTTTTTGGTTGTGAGCCTAGCCTTTAATGGCCTAACCATCTCTCCAGCCTCTGACTCTTATTTAAAACATCACTTGTACTATTTTAATTAATGGAATACTTTAATGGAATCTCTCATTTCTCCCAACTTTTACAAGTTCATTGAGGACACAGGTGACATGTTATGCTTTATCATGTGGTCTGCTCTCCCCCAAATGCCTTCAAAATAACAGACACTGAATGGCTATTTAAAGAATGATTTATAAGCCAGCCAACCTAGGCTTCATGTAATATGTTGAAATTACAAATGATTAAGATTCTTGCCAAAAATGTAAATTTCTTATAGTGCCACCTGCAAGTTTTTTTCTAAATAAATTGATAGATATCTATGCATAGACATGTTAGAATATTTTTTTAAAAGAACAATTTGTCATTATCTTTTTAAATGCATCCATAGAGAATTTATTTCAGTTATATGTGTTTCTCTCTGCCAAATCCCCGTAAAACATGTTACAATATGTTTTATATTTAAACAAGAAATTTGAAAAAAGGCCACTTCTGTTGCTTAAATAGACACTTACTTATTAACTCTTTTAGATGTTCAATCTGGTCAATTGTTGGACAGATCTACATTACATTAAACACCTGCAGATTCTTTAATTTTTATTTTAACTTCAATGTCTTTCCCTCTTCACACTTCACTCAAAGAAGGAGGAGAGGAAGGGGCAGGTTTTCTTTGTATTTGAGAAAAATTATGGTTTCTGTCAATTGTCAGTTATTATTGGCATTATACTCTTCTTTTAAAGACCACAGCAAACCATTTTTTCTGGATAATATTATTGGAATTTGATGTAATAGCTGAGCATCATTCAAGGACAGATGTGAACCTAACAGGTAAAAGGGAACCCTTTGAGCCATTGCTTGCAAAATGCTGGGGGTTCCTGGAATGTATGTAAGAGAACCTATTAGTCTAAAGAGTGCTAATGAAAAAGTCAGTGGTTCTCAACCTTTCTAATGCTGAGACCCTTTAATACAGTTTCCCAAATTGTGGTGACCTCCAACCATAAAATTATTTCATCAACACTTCCTAACTGTAATTTTGCTACTGTTTTAAATGATAATGTAAATATTTGATGTGCGAGTGCAAAGGTGTTACTACCACAGACTGAGCACTGCTGCTTTCTGTGGTGTTTGTTGGGTTTTGTTTTTCTTTCCATAGACACTGAAGTTCTTGCTATTTTGCAGTTGATCTTTGTCTTAAAATATGTTTCAGTTGTTGTCATAGGTGCTCATATTCTATCACCTTTCTGTTTTCTTCTTGTTTACTGGTTATCTCATAAAGTTTCACCTGTTAAGACTCTGGGTCCAGTTATAATTGTAATTTCCTAATATTCTTTAATTTCCTAATATTCCAGAAATCAAAACCACTGGGTTCTGACAGCATATCTCTTCTTGTGTGACGTTTTACCATGGCAGTTTTTTTTTATCTGCTTACTTTGTGAATTCTTAGCACAATTTTGAAGTGACTGAACGTTTCCTTCCTCCATAGTTTCCTCACACTGCTCTTCCTCTTGCCTTATCATAGATGTAAGAAACAGAAAGGAACTCAAGGGTGCTTTCTGAGACTGACATGCAATCAAGGACCATGTATGAAAGTAACCTAGAACCCCTGCTCAGATGTAGCCTGTGGTAGCTCAGTAACCAATTGGTTTCCCATAGTGAGGGGAACAAGGACTATTTCTAACAGGAACTCAATGACTGGCTCTTTGGCCTCCCCACCCCCCAAGGGAGGAGCAGTCCTGTTAGGCCACAGAGGAGAGCTTTGCAGCCAGTCCTGAAGATACCTGATAAAACAGGATCAGATGAATGGGGAGGAGGTCCCCCCTATCAGTGGACTTGGCAAGGGGCATGGTGGAGATGAGGGAGGGAGGGAGGGACTGGGAGGGAATGAGGGATCGGGACACGGCTGGGATACAGAGTTAATAAAATGTAACTGATAAGAAAAAAATAAAATTCAAAAAAAAAAAAAAAGAAACAGAAAAGAAATAGAAAGTTAAGGTAATGACTACCTGGAAATGCCCCGTCCCCACCACTGCTCAAAGATGGTTGTTTATGAACTTGTGATCAAGAGCAGGTTCTGGAAAAGAACAGATGTTGATCTAGCTCCTAACTCTGCTGTTGTCTCTCTTAGAGTCACCGAATTCTAAAGCTGGTTCTCTCTCTTAAAACCTTTATGACCACCAACTCTAGCCTAACACTGAGCTCCATTCGTTGTGCATCTGGTAACTATTCATCATCTGCTCCCTCCCCCTTGAGCATGATGTTCAGCTTCTGGAGATCCAGGTGCATCACGCTGTTCCATTCTTTCATGGGTTATAGCTCACATTTCTTCTGCCTTGTTGTCCTTTTCCTTCTGTCTTTCTGTCTCTGCCACTGTCTCTTGTCTCTCTCTCTCTCTTCTTGTTCTCTTTTCAAGACTCATTGTAGATACCATGTTATTTAAGACTATTTCCTTCAATGCTGCTTCCCTGGATGGACCAATTGTACTTCTTTCCTGTACCCACTGTAGCCAATGCATCTGGATAGACAATATTGGAAACTCGGGGTTGATGATGTGTTAGTTTTCCTTCATGAAAAATACATTCTGGATTTCATGAACAGAATTATACTTATTTTCTTTTACCTAAGGCCAAATTACAGTGATCTCTATGAGATTAAAGGTATTAAAAAAAAATAAGTAGTTTACCACTCCTGTTGAATGCTAAGTAGATTACCATTCAACTCAAGTATATCTTAAATATTTTTAAAAGAAATTTCTTTCTTTATACTTAATGGAATATATATATATATATATATATATATATATAAAATATATATATATTTAATATATGATACTATGTTGTTTTAATATATGAATACGAAGTACAATGAAGAAGCAGAATTTTTGACTTTTACAGTAAAAAGTAACACTATAACACCTAAAACTGAATGGAAAATCAGAATCTCCAGAATTACCCATTCTGAAGGATTAGCAAGGAAGGTAAGGATAGCTGATCTTTCTAGGTATGTGCAACCCACTCTACTTATTCCCTCAGCTCAGTTAAAACCTCCCTTTTCTCTCTCTCTGCCTCTCTTGATACAAGCCCTAAAAGCCTCCCTCTTTGCTTACAAGATCATTTGCCGCTGTAGCCTTTCTCAGGTAGCACTGGAGTGGTCTGCATGTTCCCTTCTGTGGTGCTTGCTTCCTTGGAGCAGGGAGGGGCTGGCCTTCCTTACTGACACTGCAGCTGTTACTTTGTCTGGTGTGTCATAAACCCTCAGTCCGTTAAGAGATGATCTGCATCAGTGCTGGGCTGAGGATGGATGAGGTGATTCAACATTACTTGCTGTCCACAAAGAGAATATAGCAACATGCATTTTAAAGAGAAAAGACTGATGAGGGTTTGCTGTGCTGAGGGTTCAGTGTCTTTAAAATGCCAAAGGGTGAGTCATGCACAATGTTCCTGTTCTTAAGATTTAAATGGAAAAAAAAAGTCTGTACTTTAATTATGTTAGGACTCAGGGTTTTCACTGTTTGTATGTTTGGTTTTTCTAGAGAAAAGAAGCTGCACTCAACATCACACTGATGAAGTCACAAAACAATCTTTTGAGTGCCCTGCCCACCCCATCCCCAACCCAACCTACCCCAAGCTGCCCAGGGTGACTCTTTCATGACCATGGTGCTTGCTCTGAGGCCCTTCCTGTTCTCACTTGCAGTTTTTTTTTTTTTTTTTTTTTTTTTTTTTTTTTTTTTTAAGTAGAATTCACCTGAAGCCAGTTTTCACACTGGAGAGCTAATTTCCATGAAAAAGTGAATAATGTCTCACATTAAATATTCCTTAGAGCATAGAGCTGACGTTGAATGTATAATTTTAAGCAGCTCAAGCAGTATTCACTAAAGGGTTGACACAAGAACAAGGATCACAGGAAAGTGTAGGTGAGAAGGGAAATGATGAGCATGCTACAGCTTTTCCCAACACCTCAGTAGTCAGATCTCCATTTATCTTCCTCCTTTTTTCTTTCAATTTTTATTTTTCAAAATTTATTCATTATATATTCCGATTAAAGCCCCCTCCCTCAAGTTGTCCCAGTCCCACACCCTCCCTCTTCCCCCTATCCTCTTCTCCTAGTCCACTGAAAGGTGGAGTTCTCCTCCTCTGCCATCTGCCCATAGCTTGTCGAGTCTCATCAGACTGACTGGATCCTCTTCTTCTGTGGCCCGATAAGGCTGCATCACTAGGGGCAAGTGATTAAAAAGCAGGCAATCAAGTTCATGACAAGCAGTCCCTGCTCCTCTCACTGGGAGATCCACAGGGAGAGCTGCCAATCGGCTACATCTGAACAGGGGTCCATGAATGGTCCTTGGTGGGTGCATCAATCTCTGCAGGACCCCCTGGCCTCAGATGTTTTAGTTTTGTTGGTCTCCTTTTTGGACATCTGCCCCTTCCATTTCCTTCTCTCCACACCCTCTTCTTCCATATGACTCCATGAACTCTGCCCAAAGTTTGGCTGTGAGCCTCAGCATCTGTTTAAGTCCCCTGTTGAACAGATCCTTTAAGAGTATCCTCTATAGTAGGCTCCCTTCCTGTTTCCTATTTTCCACCACTTCTGGTGTCTATTTTGTTTGCCATTCTCAACAGAGGAATATCGAATGGCAGAGAAACACTTAAAGAAATGCTCATCATTCTTAGTCATCAGGGAAATGCAAAGCAAAACAACTCTGAGATTCCATCTTAGGGAGTTCAGACTGGCTAAGATAAAAAACTCAAGTGACAATACATGCTATAGAAGATGTGGAGAAAGGGAAAACTCTCCTCCATTGCTGGTGGAAGTGCAAACTTGTACAACCACTATGGAAATCACTCTGACACTTTCTCAAAAAATCGGGAGTAGCACTACTGCCCCCTCCCCCATTCAATAAGGACATTTGTGCAACTATATTCATAGCAGCTTAAATTTTAATAGACAGAATCTGGAAACAATTTAGATGTCCCTCAACAGAGAAATGGATATAGAAATTGTGAATTGTGGTATATCTGCACAATGGAATACTACTCAGATTTAAAAACAACGAAAATATAAAATTTGCAAGCAAATGGATGGAACTAGAAAAGATCATCCTGCGTGAGGTAACCCAGAAACAGAAAGACACACATGGTATACATTCAATTTAAGCGGAGATTAGCCGTATAGTATAGGATAGCCATACTAAAATATACAGAACTAAAGACCCTGAACAGTGTGGAGGTATGTTATTATAGAGAGGATGCTTATCTTGCTTCTCCCATAGAGTTTAACTTTTATTTTTAACAACTGGCCCAATTCCCTTAGGAAAAGATAAATTTCTGTTCAAAGACTAGGGGTATTTGGAGATTCATTACTCTTCCCAGACATCAGAAAGACAATGTTGTAAAAAGGACAATGACAGAGTCTACTAAATGCATCTTAATTGTCTGAACAACCTGAATAAGAATTCTTAATTACAAAGGTTTTAATACTGAAGGCAACTCCTGTGCACTCTGATGAAATTTCACATGTGGAATTCTTACGTGGACACGTGAAGGGATGTGTCACAGTAGATTCTCAGGCTTGTGGAATTCATGATTTTACAATATAAAGTTGTAGAACTGGGAAAAGCGCCACACTTGACTGCATGAAGAGACAGTACTCCTCATTCTGAAAAAATTCATTTCAGTTTAGGTAAAATTATTAATATTTATCATTTAAAATGAATGTTTGACTGTTGACCCTTTTATAAGCATATTATTAAGGTGGCACATTTGATTAATTTCACATGCAGTGAGCTATGTAAATTTACAATGGAATAAAAGGGAAACCATGAATACTTTAATTCATACATTGCACAATTTATACATGTAGATTGTCCTTTCTATTTGAAGGTGACGCTGCTGTTATTGTCTTTGCTATTTTCTGTGTGTTCAGAGCTGTTTGACTGGCAATTCCTACTGTGTACAGTCTGCACATGTGTCAGCTAACAACTGAGGCCATTGCCTGGAGGGCTTGACTGCCGGATTGTTCGATATTTATTAGCACCCAAGAAGTGCTAGGTAGTAGTGCCCTGAGCAGCGCACATGTAAGATTGCTGGTGTTGTCCTCTAACACTTCCATCCCAAGGTGAACCGTGAAATACACGTATCTTTTCATGTTTAGCATGAGTTGATTGAAACTATAAAAGTAGGACACAAGTTAATGATCTTTCAGTAATATATCTAATAGATGTCTGCTCTGTTTTTCTTTCACATATATAATGTACCCCTCTAAAAAGTGGTTAGACTATAAAGTCCTTTTTGAATAAACACGTTAAAATGACCCCATCACTGAAGACCAAGAAAGATACCGTAAAAATATGTTATTATTAGAATGTTCAATGGTGGGACTGTGAAGTGAGATCTTGCCACAGGCCTATGTGTCTGACCCAGACATGGTTTCCACTTGATGGCACTGCTATGAGAGATTATAGAACCCTGGAGCTTACCTGAAGCAAATGAATAGTGAGGGCTGGACCTTAATGGTTATAGTATGGCTTTACCTTCATATTTATCCTTCCCTCTGACTTGATTTTTAAAGAAATGACTAGCCCAGTTGTAAACTTCCACCACATTCTAAGCAGCAACTACCTTGGCTCTCCTAACACAGTTGATTCTATATCCTTAAAGTGTGAAGTAAAATAATTTCTGCCTCCCTGAGTGGCCTTTGTTGGATATTTTGTTCACAGAAACAGAAAGAAATTCATACAGGGTTGAATGAGTTGAGAAACCAACTCAGGGGTCAGGGGTAGTTTTGATTAAAGGGAATGGAGAACACAGAATCCAGTAAAAGTTTCAAGATTTGGTCATAGCTAAGATTCTCAGTCAAGGTTCTTTGCTTACCTCCCCCTGAGGGGAGAACAGCCTTGCCAGGCCACAGAGGAGGATAATACAGCCATTCCTGATGAGACCTGATAGACTAGGGTCAGATGGATGGGAGGGGGACCTCCCCTATCAGTGGACTTGGAGAGGGGCATGGGAAGAGAAGAGGGAGGGAGAGTGGAATTGGGAGGGAATGAGAGAGGGGTCTACAGCTGGGATACAAAGTAAATAAACTGTAATTAATATAAAAAATAAAAATAATTAATAAAAAAGAAAAAAAAGATTCTCAGTCAAGATGAGCAACCTGTTTTGTCCTTTGCTTGTGAAAAGCATATATTCTTTCCACCATGTGGGAAAATTTAAAATGTCATCACAGGGGCAAAAATTCCAGAAAAAAATTACTAGAATTTTGATGCAAGGTCTAAAATGTTGTAGTGTTGAAAGTGGAGATAGCAGTGATGTAAAGAAGAGGGTTAAGTCAATAGAAGGGCACAAGGAGGTATGGAGAGATTATTAACAAGAGAACTATGTTTTTTATTTTTTATTTTTGGTCTCACTGTGGAGCTCCTGCCCCTCGAGGTTTTTCTATCTCCCCCTTCTTTCCTAAGATTCCCTGTACTCTGCCCAAAGTTTGGTTATGAGTCTCAGCATCTACTTTGATACCCTGCTGGGTAGAGTCTTTCAGAGGCCCTCTGTGGTAGGTTCCTCTCCTGTTTCCTGTTTTCTCCTTCTTCTAATGTCCATCCCATTTGTTTTTCTGTGTGAGGATTGATCATCTTACCCAGGGTCCTCCTTTTTGCTTAGCTTCCTTAGGTGTACAGATTTCAGTATGTTTATCCTATATTATATGTCTAATATCCACTTATAAGTGAGTATATATCATGTGTGTCTTTCTGCTTCTGAGATACCTCACTCAGGATGATCTTTTCTAGTTCCCACCATTTGCCTGCAAATATCATGATTTCCTTGTTTTTAATTGCTGAGTAGTATTCCATCGTGTAAAAGTACCACAATTTCTGTATCCATTCCTCAACTGAGGGGCATCTGGGGTGTTTCCAGGTTCTAGCTATTATGAATAAAGCTGGTATGAACATGGTTGAGCAAATATTCTTGTTGTGTACTTGAGATCCACAAGAAGAGCAACAGACCAAAAAATATGGGTACAGGGGTCTTTTTTGAGACTGATACTCCAACCAAGAATCATTCATGGATATAACCTAGAACCCCTGCTGGTAGCTCAGTATCCAAGTGGGTCACCTAGCAAAGGGAACAGAGACTGTCTCTGACATGAACTCAGTGCTGGATCTTTGATTATCTCCCCCTGAGCTGGGAATACCTTTGCAGGCCACAGAGGAAGACACTGCAACCGGTCCTGAGGAGACTTGATAAGCTCGGGTCAGATGGAAGGGGAAAAGGACCTTCTGTTGGAGAAGGTGACTTGGAGAGAGGCATGGGAGGAGATGAGGAAGGGAGGGTTATGTTGGGAGGGAGAGGGGGAGTGGGATACAGATGGGATACAAAATGAATAAACTGTAATTCACATAAAAATTTAAAAATTAATTAAAAAAGAGAACTATGAGTTCAGATGTAGCCCATAGACTCAGTTTCCAACTGGGTCCCTAGTAAGGGCAGCAGGAACTTTCTATGCCATGAGCTCAATGGCCTGCTCTCTGATTAACCCCTTGGAGGGGTGCAGCCTGGCCAGTCCACAGAGGAAGACAATGCAACTATTCCTGATGAAACCTGATAGGCAAGGGTCAAATAGAAGAGAAAGACTTTCCCTATCAGTGGACTAGGGGGAGAAGAGGGAGGGAGTGAGGGATTGAGAGGAGATGAGGAAGGATCCACTGCTAGGATGCAAATTGAATAGGTTATAGTTTATGATAATTTAAAAAGGAAAAGAGAGAATTATTTAGTTCTTCATGTGTTAGTGAAATAAAGCAGTATTAATAAATGCATATAATCCTTGCCTTTTGTGGTTTTACTGTGCCTTGCTATAGCTCCTTCTGTCTGCAACATAACTCGTAGCTTCCTCTTAAAAACAATGATACCTTAGAAACTAATAAAAAATGTTTTTAAAAATTGGCCAGAATTTGATACATTGTATTCTGTCATTCTTTTTAACCCAAGTATTCTATTCATTGTTGAAAACAATAAGCTCTACAGTTTTGATCTTAAACACTCAACATGTAAATAAATTCTCTGTAGTGTAGTGTAGCATTTCTTAAATGATAATCTTATATTTTTGTCTGCAACCAAATTATATATAAGAGTAGAAATAATGATGTAAGATTTTTGTGTGAACTAAGAGTTAGTAAAACAATGTGTTACATTTTCATTGCAATTGGAGAACAGTACATTTAAGTTAAGAAATTTTTATTTTTATGCCTTTCAAGTGATAAAGTTGTCATATGCCATATCAAAACAACATATCTTAAAAATTTTAGTTTAAAGTAATTTAAATAAAAGTGATAAAGACATTGGTAATGTGATGTGGCTTCTATATTCATAATTATAGTAAAGTGATTATACAAGAAGAATCAGTCAGATGGTGAGTAATACAGGAATATTGACAGCCAAAATGCCTCCTGCTTTGTGGGGTTAGCTTTGGGGATTTACATGGAGAAGTATAAGAATGAGAATGCACACTTTGCTACCACTTATTTAATAGTTTCTTATCTAATAAGATATAATACTTTTTAATTGATGTCAACATTATCCACATTTAAGTATACTTACATATCTATAATAAATTCTATTCTCCATGTAGGCAAATTTAAAAAGTTATCATTGGTCCAAAAATTCACAAACCAAGTAGAACTGGAGCTTTGACTCAAGAGTTTGAAAGCTGCAGCATGAAAAGTGGAGAGAGAGTGCTGTCAAGATGAGGGGATGGTTTGGAGGTGGGTTGAGGTGGAGGAGGAGAAGGTGTGGAGAGACTATTAAAGAATGACATAAAACTTTGAATCTAGAAAAATATAGACATCAAAACACGTTGTTTCCATGCTGATGCTCATGTTCATATTATCTTAGTTGCGACTGTCTTTTGATTCAGTTGAGAGTCAATGATCTTTTTCTCTGAAAAATCCGTTGAAAAACTTATTGTTAAGGGAGGAGCCAGTGAGTTCAGACTCCTTTTGTCCAGGGTGTTGGTCCTGTAAATAGTTTGTAGATAAACAAGAAGGCCAGGGAAGCAAAAATTTTATTAAGAAGAGGAAGAAGAGAAAATATTTAAGAAAGAAAAACCATACATACAGAATGAGAACGGGATTGTCCTGGGCGTGTTGGTGGGCTACTTTCTAAGGATTTAGGCATTTTGATGAGGAAAAGTTTTTGGTTGGAATCATTTGACTAGTTCAGTTTTTTAAATTATAATTAAACAGCATACCAATTTACATGACCATACCTTGACCAGACATTTCATTTGAAATTCCTTAAAATTGTCCTGACTTACAGAACACCATCAGCGGAGGTTTAGGAAACTTTATGCACTCAGGGGCTTTATCATTTGGCAAGGATTTTAAAGATCCTTTTGGAGACAAGGTCCTCTTCCTTTCTGGTTGGACTTGAGGAGTAGGTAGCTGAGCTAGCTGTGTATAAGGAGGAGGAGTAGTAAGATGAAGAAAAGAGTCGCTGACTTTCTCCCAAGCAAGTCCTCACCAGAATTAGTTTCCAGTCAGAGAAGCATAAAAAACCATCATCCTAGTAATTTGTTGAAGGTGGTCAGGATTACTTTTCTTCCACTTATGAAAGAAGGGGGAGGTAGTAAGATGTGGAGAGGACAGGAACTCCACAAGGAGACCAACAGAACCAAAAACTCTGGGCACAGGGGTCGTTTGTGAGACTGATACTCCAAACAAGGACTATGCATGGAGATAACCTAGAACCCCTGCTAAGATGTAGCCCATTGCAGCTCAGTGTCCAACTCTTTTCCCAAGTAATGGGAACAGGGACTGTCTCTGACATTAACCCAGTGGCTGGTTCTTTGATCACCTCCACCTGAGGGGGGAACAGCCTTACCAGTCCACAGAGGAAGACAATGCAGCCAGTCCCGAGGAGACCTGATAGATTACGGTCAGATGGATGGGGAGAAGGACCTCTCCTATCATTGGACTGGGGGAGAGGCATAGGAGAAGAGGGAGGGAGGGTGAGATTGAGAGGGATTGGGGGAGGGGCTACAGCTGGGATAAAAAGTGAGTAAACTGTAATTAATAAAAAAAAAACTAATGATAGAGGTCACAAGCTTTGACACCAATGGTCACTATAAACATCATCTCTGCTATATCTCTTGGACATAGCTCTTGGATCATAAATCCCATTTTACATACAAGAAAATATGTTATAACACTTATAAGTGGATACTAGACCTAAAAGATAGGTTAAACATGCTGAAATCTGTACACCTAAAGAAGTTAAAGAAGAAAGAAGACCTGGGGTAAGATGATCAATCCTCACTTAGATAAATGGGATGGACATTGGAAGTAGGAGAAAACAAGAAACAGGACAGGAGCCTAACATAGAGGGCCTCTGAAAGACTAGCTAGCAGTGGATCAAAGCAGATGCTAAGACTCATAACCAAACCTTGGGCAGAGTACAGGGCATCATATGAAAGAAGGGGGAATTAGTATGACCTGGAGAGGACAGGAGCTCCACAAGGACCAAATATATCTGGGCACACAGGTCTTATATGAGACTGATACTCCAACCAAGGATCATGTTTGGATATAACCTAGAACCCCTGCTCAGACGTAGCCCATGGCAGCTCAGTATCCAAGTGGGTACCCTAGTAAGGGGAACAGGGACTGTCTTTAACATGAACTCAATGGCTGGCTCTTTGAGACACCCCCCCCACCCCGCTGAGGGAGGAGCAGCCTTGCTAGGCCACAGAGGAGGACATTGCAGCCAGTCCTGTTGAGACCTGAAAATCTAGGGCCAGATGGAAGGGGAGGAGGATTGCCCTATCAGTGGACTTACAGGGGGCAGGGAGGAGATGAAGGAGGGAGGATGGGGTTGGGAGGGAATGAGGGAGGGGGCTACAGCTGGGATGTAAGGTAAATAAACTGTATTTAATATAAAAAAATTACAAAGAATTTCTTGAAACCATTTGGAATAATAATGAAAAAAATCAAGATAAAAACTTTAGAACCCAGGTGTTTTTTTGTTTTTTTTTTTTTTTTTTTTGGATTTTTAGGTTGTATTTATTTTTTAATTTTTTTAACATGGAAAGTCCTTTGCTATCAGGAGGTCTTCCTTGAGTAAAGTTTCTACACTTTGAATGAGTTTATTGCTCTTATTGAAAAAACTAAAACATAACTTCAAAATTGGTAATAATAATTTAGGAAGATTAGAAAAATGGCTCAGCCTCTAAAGTATAAGCATGTAAACATGAGGACTTCAGATTTATGGCATCCACATAAAAAGCAAGTCTGGACAGCATGTGTCTGTAACCCCAGTACTGGTCGTGGCAAAACACAGCGATCTCTAGAGAGCTCTTCTTGACCAACTAGCCTAGCTGAACCATTAAGTACCAGATTTGGGGAGAGGCCCTGTCTGGTCTCAACAACAAGACAGAGAGTGATCAAGGAATGTACTCATTTTAACCTCTGGCCTCCATAATCAAGTGTACACACATGCATACACATTTGCATACGCACAACCACAATGTGATGAGCTTGTTCATACACGTCCTCACATGTATCCATTCACACAGAAACAAACACACACACTAGAATAAAAGTGAATTAGTAATTATGACTATCAAGAAAAACATGATATTAAAACTTGAATTTCTACAATACTCTTAAGATTTAATGTGCTTTAAAATTATAATTCTTTTAAAATCGTATATCAGAAAATGAGAGAAAAATTTATTTGAATTATTACCAGTTACTCAGCTGCTAAGATCTTAACAATAAAATGTTTGAAAACGGTCATACAGAGCCCAGTGAAACTTTGAGGGAGCCTTTCAGAAGCAATGTACTAACAGAGATGAACATATGTGACGGGGGGGGGGGTGTCCTGTGCATTCTTCAACTTCAAAAAGAGCTAACTTTTCACTGGGTGAAAGCATAGGAGCCTCTCCATTCCATTCACTTAAAGAAGTGAGCTAATTAGCAAAAGCAAAGTTCTTTGCTGTTTTAAATTTTATACATATGTGAAATTGAGTTTGTACAGTGCACACTTTTTCTAGGAGTTGTGCACAGTTAGGAAACAGTGGGGCCGAGGTAGAGGTAGAGTCATGACCCTGGGAAACCCAGCTGAAGGGACCAGGTGTTTCCCCCTCAGTATTTCACACACCAGCCCCACAGCGCCCCTGCTCTCACAGTTGTTTGTATTTCCTCTAACAGCAGTTTTCATAATGCATCCTAAATGATTGAAATATAATTTTAAGAAACCTGTATTATCACAGCTGCATTGTTACCTTTGTCTTTATTAGCAAAACAAACTTTTTGTCTTGTTTACTCTGTTAAGTGCTAATGTAAATAACAGCTTTTATTTAGCAAATGTGCTGACTGTTTTTACACTTTATGCTACCTCTAGCCTAACCATACATATTTGTCTCATTTGTTTGCAATTATTCTAACTCGAAATGAACTGATTCTAAGTTCATTCTAAAAGGACGGTTCCTATTTTTCAGTTCTAAGGAAAGCCCTCAACACTCATGCTCTTCTGTGCCAGTGGCTCATGTACTCTGCAGCTTATATGGAAGCAATTTTTAATATAATTTAATATAATTAAAATGGTCTATTATTTCAATTGTTGCTGAGAAACTGCATTCTCTTCCCATACTCACCAAATTAGATTCTACATAATAGTAAAGAAAAAATTGCACCTTTTAAATCTCATGACTGATAACTAGTTTATTTTTGATCTTGAGGTGATTATTTAAATATTTTTCTATAGACCTCCTTGATTGCCTGTTTAAAATTATAATACTGATATAAATAAGACATTGTTCTAAGAAAAGTCACGTAATCTTTTCAAGGTTTTCGTTTTCCTAAAGTCAGGCCTGGGAGAGAGAGTCTCCCATAGTAGAAATGGTTTTAGAAGAGCAGTAGGGTGACGCCTATTGTGCAGCCTCTTAGGAGCGGACCATCTGGCCACCTTTGAGAGGACATCTTGACTGTCAGCTCGACAGGCTTGAGAATCACCTTGCAGACAACACTCAAGGCATGATTGCATGGACTTTCTAGATTAAAGTGATTGAGGCAAAAAGAGCCAGCGTAAGTGTGGGCAGCAGCAGCCCACACTTAGTGAACAAGATGGAAGAAGCGAGCTGAGTGGCATTAATTGCTTCCTGTTTCCTGGTTGTGTGTAATGTGGGCAGCCACCTCATATTCTTGCCACCATTCCTTCTTTCTATAGTGGGCTCTGTGACCTTGAGCTAGGAGCCAAGATAAATCTTTTCTTTTTAAGTTTCTTTACCTAGGAATTTTGTAACAGAAACAAGAAAAAAGGACTAGCACACCACCCTACATATTGTAGTGGGAAGACTTATTTCATTCATATAGGCTACGGTGCTGGCTCATGAGAAGGGGTTTTGCCTCTTACATATGTTTTATTGTGCCAGCCTGCATGGACACCGGGCTTTCTTCTGTTGCACAAGTGACATAAAGAACGCCAATGGTGCTGAGAATGGTGCATCAAGCCTGTCATCTCAGCTACTTGGGATGCTGAGGCTGGAAGACACTGAACTTGAGGTGAGCCAAGGCAACATTGTGAGACCCAGTCTTAAAAGTCTTAATAAGGGAAGAGGACAGACTGCTTTTGAAGGCCAGAGCTTACCAATGTTCCTCCTCTTCCTGTGCACCTGTCATTATTCATTAACTCACAAGAATGGTGAAATCAGGAGAAACAGATGTTGTTGAGCTCATCAAACTGCACTTTTCTTTAGTTGAATCTCACCTAGCTTCAAATGGGAACAAGTTGTTCTTTCTGACAAGGATGTTCTTCTACTGCTATTTTATACTACCTGAGGTTTTCTAAATTTAGTGCTACTAAAAGGCACGAAATACCCACTAAACCATGCTTCTGTCGGAAATAACTTCCCTTGATGAAGCATACTATTCTTTAGGAAAGGATACAGATTACTTAACAGTAATCCAGATGTCTCCTCGAAAGAAAATATAAAAAACATAGAATTGGATAGCTGGAAAGAATCACTAATTTTCCATGAATCTTATTAATGAAAACCACAAATAAAACCTTACTCATGAGCTATGAACTTTCCTCATTCATCAACCTTATTTATCAACAAAGCCTACATAGCAGAGTCTAATGACATCTGATTTTTCTTCTCATTACTCTCATATAATTTTTCATGAATTCATTCTGGTTTTCCTCTTGTTACAGTTATGATAACCAAAAGAGAATCACTGTCTCCAAAACATGAGGGTTTAAAGAAAGCACCTTACCATTCTTTCTCATTATTTTATTCAGTAGTGTCATAGGAATGCAGTTCACAGATAAATAAACATAAGGGTGCTTAGAAAATAGTATGACCAGGAATTTAGAGAAGTGACCACGATTTAATAATCATAGCTTCCAGAGTCTCAGTTTTATTCATTTATACAGCATGTGTGTAAAGATATCACACTGTGTGCCAGTCACTGTTCAAAACTCTTACAGCATAACAATGAAAAAAAAAAACCCATACCAGTTAAAAGTGCTACAAGGATGCTACCATAACAGCTAAAAGTGCTACAAGCATGGTATCATGGGTAAGTTCTGATATAGTCACTAGGGATCCACATTTCCTGACAATTAATCTCTATATGTGATCTCCTTATTTCTGAGTTTAATTTCCTTCCTTTGAGTATGGGCAGGACCAATAACTAAAGAAAGAGAATATGGTAATCATGTTACCTTGGAAATAGTTTAGGAATCTACTATAGCTTTCACTGTGGACAGCCTGCTCACTGGCTTGCTTTCTCCAAGGCAAGTTGGCTGCATTTTTTTAATTCTTTCATGAAAGGACATATGTGGTAGAGTAGTATCATATGGACCAAGTAGGTGCATTTTTGTATTTAAGACTGTGTGTCTGTGTATTTATAACAATTAAAGAAACAGAGGCCTTGAATTGGAGAGAGCAAGGGGTGTATACCTGGAGGATTGGAGGAAGGAAAAAAAAACAAGAGGATTATATAATCATACAAAGAGAAAATGAGAGAGACATATGTAAAAAGGATACAAAGGAGGCCACTGACAAACACCCAGCAAAGACCTGAGGTCTTCAGTTCATCAGCTTATGACAATGAAATTCTGCTAATCACATTTGGTCTGAAAGTAAGGTCTACCCCAGGCTTCAGAAGACACCACAGAACCATTGGTGCACACACCCTACATCTGAACCTCTGGAGATACTAAGCAGTGAACACCTAGCCAAACCTGGTCAGAAAGCCTCCTTCACAGACATCATGAAAAAAGATTATCTGGTGTTTTAAGAAACTCCTGGACAATGAGGAGCTTATAGAAATGACAAAGAGTATGGCAAAGAAGAACCCATTCATGTCTTAACATCTCAACAAAATATAAAGAAGTTGATGAGTTGACTATCTGAGAAAAGAAATTTTAAGAGGAAAAAAAACATGCACAAAGGGCCTAAGGCAGGGTTAGTTTTATATGTTTAGAAAATAAAAGGGTATATTACAACTAAAATGGAACTAGAAAAAATAAGATTTTCAAGAAATGAGATTATAAAATCAGACTTTCTCTCTCTTATCTCTCTGTATCACACTCTCTCTTTCGAGTGTGTGTTTGACTGTCTATTATTTAGGGGAACGTGGGGATATGTAGAAGAAAATTCACGCAAAGACATTTATTTAACACTGGAATTGAGCCATTTCAGTGGTTTCCAGTAAACATTAAACCAAATTAATCAAAAGCTAAGCTGAGTGTTAAACTACACACTAAACAACATTTAATTTATTCCTTGCTGTAACACTGAGATAGTAATGTCAGTAAGTATCCTTTAAAGGCAAGAAAGCAATTTACAGTAATGTAGTGACTCAGTCAACATCAGTAATTCAAGAGAGCAATTAAATTTGAACTCATGCTTTTCTATTTCAAAATGAGGCAACTTATTTTAATATAACTGATCTTTTCCTTCTTCCCATATCTAATATACTGAAAATCTCCAAACTGTAAAGACAAAGGCAAATGAAAGCTGTGGTGACATATGTAGGGCCATATCTGCACAGTCTAGATTTAAGTGTGAGTATTTGTGTGAAAGACAAAGAGAAAGAGAAAAGAGAAAAGAGAGAGAAGAAAGAGAACAGAAGAGTTCTAAGAGAAGAAGAGGGTGACAAAATATATGTAAAATGAAAGCAGAGCGGGCCTTTTAGTTGAGGAAAGGGTCACTAAAAAGGAGAGAGGAAAGATGAGAAGAGCAGTGGAGGGACGTGAGGACTTACTTTCCTGCATGGCACAGTGATCAGGAAGATCTCTGATAACATTTATGATGAGAAGCATTCCAGAACGAGAGTGGGGAGTAGGTTAGTGATTTGCCTAAGCTCGCGGAGGTCCACTGCATAGACAGAAATAGAACTCATCTCTCTGAACTTTCAATGTCTGGTTGAACAACCAAGGAACATTCTTTCCTCTTAGCTCACCTCTATAAGGCATTCCTCTAATAAAAAGGGCTATTATTACCTTTCTGGTAAAAAAAGATAAAGATAAAACATTTTTAAAACAGTTATAATTGATTATGTCATCCCTATACTTAAGCAGTGGAAGTTCACGAAATTATAGTGTAACGAATAAATGAAGATAGCGCTTCATTAAAGACTTTAGACATTATCTGAAATGAATTAAAATGAACAAAAGGATCTAAAGGGTAAAATGCAGATCTCAGCAAAACAATTTTCCATAAGATGTTCAAAAATACAAGTGATTAACACAGGGGCCGAGTGATATGAATTTAAAACAACAGAAGTGAACTTCAAAATAAAATAAATTAGTATTTTCCATATTATTTACATCCAGAAACGATTGGCTTGTTACACTGCCTAATGCAGCCGATAAGCTGATGTCTGTTAGGAACACAGAGAAGGCCTCTCCAGTAACTCTACTTTTTCTCCATTTCACTTTTGTGAAAAATATTACTAGCTAGATGCTTACAGAGGCCCAAGCAAGGCCCATACATGGACTCGACCTAGGACCACTTTTTTAAGAATTAATTTATTTTTTTTATTAATTACAACTTATTCATTTTTGTATTGTTATTTTTTTTTTCTTTTTTTCTTTATTTATTTTTATTAATTACAGTTTATTCATTTTGTATCACAGCTGTAACTCCCTCTCCCATCCCCTCCCAATCCTACTCTCCCTCTTCTTCTCCTATGCCCCTCCCTCTTTCCATCTGACCCTAGTCTATCAGGTCTCATTAGGAATGGCTTCTTGGTCTTCCTCTGTCGACTGGTAAGGTTGCTCCCCCGTCAGGTGGAGGTGATCAAAGAGCCGGCCCATAAGTTCATGTTAGAGAGGGTCCCTGTTCCTGTTATTGGGGAACCCTCTTGGACACTGAGCTGCCATGGGCTACTTCTGTGCAGGGGTTCTAAGTTATCTCCATGCATGGTACTTGTTTGGGGTATCAGTCTCAGAAAAAAACCCTGTGTCCAGATTTTTTGGTTCTGTTGTAATTTATTCATTTTGTATCCCAGGTGCAGCCTCCTCCCTCAAGCCCTCCTAATATTACCCTACCTCCATCTTCTCCTTCCATGCCCCTCCAGAAGTCCATCTGACCCTAGCCTATCAGGTCTCATCAGGACTGGCTGCATTTTCTTCCTCTGTGACCTGATAAGGCTGCTCTTGCTCCCATCTCAGAGGGGGGAGGTGATCAAAGAGCCAGCCACTGAGTTTATGTCAGAGACAATCCCTGTTCTCCTTACTAGGGAATCTATTTGGACACTGAGCTGCCATGTGCTACATCTGGGCAGGGATTCTAGGTTATCTCCATGCATGGTCCTTGGTCTGAGTATCAGTCTCAGGAAAGACTCCTGGCCCAGATTTGTTTGTTCGTTTGTTTGTTTTGTTGTTGTTGTTCAGTTGCTCTCCTTGTGGAGCTCCTGTCCCATCCAGGTTTTTTATTTCCCCCTTTCAACTTTCATAAGATTCCCTGCACTCTGTCCAAAGTTTGGCTATGAGTCTCACCATCTGCTTTAATACCCTACTGGGAAGAGTCTTTAAGTGGCCCTCTGTAGTAGGTTCCTGTCTTGTTCCCTGTTTTTCTTTCTTCTGATGTCCATCCTATTTGCCTTTCTGAATGAGGATTGATCATTTTACCCAGGGTCCTCCTTCTTGCTTAGCTTCTTTAGCTGTATAGATTTTAGTATGTTTATCCTACATCATATGTCTAATATCTACTTCTAAGTGAGTATATACCATGTGTGTCTTTCTGCTTCTGGGATACATCACTCAGGATGATGTTTTGTAGTCCCCACCATTTGCCTTCAAATTTCATTATTTCCTTGTTTTTAATTGATGAGTAGTATTCCATTGTGTAAACAGAATGGTGGATCAAGGGAATCGAATGAAAACCAGAAGTAAACTCAGACACCTACGGATACTTAACTTTTAACAAAGAAGCCAAACCCATACAATGGAAAAAAGATAGCATCTTCAAAAAATGGTGCTGGTCTAATTGGATGTCTACATGCAGAAAAAATGCAAATAAATCCATATTTATCACCCCGCAGAAAACTAAAGTCCAAGTGGATCAAAAATCTCAACATAAAACCAGATATACTAAATGTATTAGAAGAGAAAGTGGGGAAGATCCTTGAACTCATTGGCACAGGAGACAACTTCCTGAACAGAACACTAACAGCACAGACTCTAAGATCAACAATCAATAAGTGGGACCTCATGAAACTGAAAATCTGTAAAGCAAAGGACACTGTCGTCAGAACAAAATGACATCTTACAGACTGCGAACGTATCTTCACCAACCTAAATCTGACAGAGGGCTTATATCCAGTATATATAAAGAACTCAAGAAGTTAAAAGCAACAAATCAAGTAATCCAAATTAAAAAAATGGAGTACAGAGTGAAACAGAGAATTCTTAATAGAGGAGTATCAAATGGCAGAGAAACACTTAAAAAATGCTCAATGTCCTTAGTCAGCAGAGAAATGCAAATCAAAACAACTCTGAGATTTTACCTTATACCCATCAGAATGGCTAAGTTCAAAAACTCAAGTGAGAACACATGCTGAAGAGGATATGGGGAAAGGGGAACCCTCTTCCATTGCTGTTGGGAATGTAAACTTGTAAAACCACTTTGGAAATTAATCTGGTGCTTTTTCAGACAATTAGGAAATAGTGCTTCCTCAAGATCCAGCTATGCCACTCCTAGCCATATGCCCAAAATATGCTCCAGTATACAACAAGGACATTTACTCAACCATCTTCATAGCAGCTTCATTTGTAATAGCCAGAATCTGGAAACCACCGCGATGTTCCTCAACAGAAGAATGGATGTAGAAATTTTGGTATATCAACCTTTACACATGTGTAGATGATAGCCAGCTTGGGCAACATGTGGGTTCCCCTATAAAGTGTATGGGGAATATCTATGACATGGACTCTGTGCCTGCTTTTCAATCAATCCCCATTCCCCTGTGCAACTGCCTCGCCAGACCAAGAGGAAGAAGCTAAGTCCTGATGGACTTGTGCTGGTGTGAGTTGGTGGTGAGGACTTATCTGAGAAGTAGGAGAGGGGGAATAGAAGACAGATGGAGAGAGGGCAAACCTAAGATCAGGTTGTAAAGTAAATGGATTAATTAATTAAAAAATCAATAAAACAATAATACTTTGGGGTAAATAAAATATTTATTTATGTTATTATTAGCCTTTTTATCTTTTCTTCTGTAAAAAATTCTTCCTCCAAAAGTATGGAACTCTATTCATGATCACTTATGAAAAATGCTACAGCAATTCATCCTCTACATAAAGAAATCAGAAAACTTTTCAACGACTGATTAATTTGTCTGAAATTTGATCTCTAAAAATTATTCTGACTGCCTTTGATAATGTACTTTATAAGTGCATCTAGAAAAGGAATCTCCCTTCTCATCTACTATTTTGCCCATGAAGGCAATTAAATCAAATAATTCTTAAAATTATTTAAGCTTATAAAATACTTTGAAGAAATTCTTAGAACAAGTTTAAATTGACTAAGGTTATGTTTTGAAAAATGGAGAAAGATTATTGCATTTTATAGAATGGATGGCAACTTCACTTGCTAGGTGTGAAAGGACACATACAGAGACCCTGTTACATGAAAATACAAATCCCCAAATCAAATGGACACTGACAAGTCAAGCCAAAGCAAGCAACTAAACTTTAAGTGTTCCATTTCTTCTCCTTGGTAGTTATATATTTTCTGGCTAGGTTTTTTTTTTTTTTTATCTATAGAGTATGGAAAACGTTCTTTTACCTGAGGAGGCTTGTTACATTTCACCCTTGCCCATTTTACATCCACAGAGATTCTATTAAACTAATGTCAAAAGGATCAACATGTCACACCAGGGACAAAAATGTCCTATAAGAACAAGTATCCATTTTTCCATACTTATTTACTTGGTATTTCCTATAGGTCAGGTCCTGCTGTACCGGCCAGTTCTTATCTGTAGTATTATACTTCTGTGGATACAGCTGTCTACCATGTCATCACTTCCATCTTCTCTCACACATTTATTGGTATCAAAGTTAATTAGATTAGACCATTTTAGTTTATAAAATCCTCAAAATCTATATGGTAGACTAGAACTAAAAAAAATATTAAATTTCTACAGCATATTATAAACACAAATCTTCCAAATTCTGACAACCAACAATTGTATCTTCTTATATTTTTCTGGAAACATTACCCAGAAGTGTAATGGTTACTTCATTGCCAAAATCTAGAAACTTCAAACTCTTTCTTTTGTGTACTTTCCTCCCAAGTTTCTTAATCTATGCCATTGGTCCTTGTTGATTTTTCATTTAATTACACAAAATAATCAACGGCTTTGGAGGGGGATCTATTTACTCTCAATCTCATTTCTTAAGATGAATGAGCTAGAGAAATACAGTAAGTCCCTTTAAGTGGAGAAAAATGACCCCCAACTTATGTGTTATCCTGAAGAAGTACCCGCCTCAAGTGTTAGTGCTGTCTACACAATAATTGTACAAGGACAAGACATAGCTTTAAAAGGCACAGCTGTGTGTGCTGAGAGAAGACAATGTCTTTGCATGAATCTTTTTCTTTTATTCTAAATTCGTCCATGCTTGTTTGACCACTAGCATTCTGCTCCCTTCAATATCTAGCTCACATTGGCTGCTTTGGTAAACTTTCCAGGCCTCCTTGAGACACAGGCAGTTCTTATGGACTTCTGTATGCTATTATTTTTATTCATATGTTATATATATATATAAAATATTCCTGTTTGCCTGTGAGTGGTCTGTTGAAAACTCAATATGGAATTCAACTTTACTTCCTAGGAACTGATGAAAACAAGTGTGAAAAAGTTTAACAAAAAAAGAGGCACAGAGGAAGAAAGATAAATGGAAGTAATGAAGCAAAGAGGGAAGAAATTCTTTAACTAATACTTAAACATATTTTATGTGTATTTGTCTTTGTGCAATAATTTATCTTTGGAGAGCATCTATTTCAAAAGTTTATTCACACTGATACTAATTAACTGATTAAGAATCATTAGAGATGAAGTAAATCATTAAAAATGTACCTATCTTATTGTCTATTTATTTTTGAAAATAATTATAATTCAATTTTTTCTTTCTATCAAATTAAAATATGTTTCAGGGCCTCACCTTAGTGTATGCCGCTAGCGCAGAGTCTAACACTAAAGGAACAAAATGAAAAAGACCCTTGCTTGTTACCCATTTTATCTGATCATTCTAGAACGCTGATCTCTACATCAATTCTCCACAGTTTTATTATATCTTGTATTTAATTTCTAATTTTTCAGAGGACTGGTACATCTTTTTCTAAGAGGAGCACGGTCTCAGAAGGACTGGGATGCACTGTGATGTCTTAAAATGTTAAGCAGTGATGAAAATCACTGAAGGCATTCTAAAAAGAACCAAAGCCCTGGGGAGGCTATTAACAAAGTAGGTTTCCCAAGCACGAGGAATATTAATTCTACTTCTTAAAGATAGCTTTGTAGATGTGTGTAATAACATAAAATATCTCAGATGCCAGCGGGCAAATCTTTACTCTGTATTTTTGACCCTGTCATCTAACCTCATTAACACAAGCACAGATATTTTGCAAGGGCTTTCTGTTAGTCTTAAATAATTTTCTCTATCAACCAACTTATGCTGAGGCAATTTCTTCAACTAAGGAAACGGAACCTATATAGAGAGTTGCTTCTGCCTCCCATATAACAATCTTTTCAAATCATTTAATGGTTTTGAGGAGAAAATAGTGATTTAAGTTTTGGTCTTGGATACTTATCTCTTATGCATAACATAAAACAAACATCTTTGATTTCTAGCAAGAGATACTTGCTTGAGTATATTTTATTATGCTTTATTATGACTGGAGTGCACTTTCATATCGCCAAGGATGCTTCTGAGTCTAAAAGATTGATTGCTCTATATTTATTGCATATGTGGTTGAAATATTTATTACTTTCATTAGTGGATTATCAATACTATGACCTCGAATAATAGGGTAAAACTATTTGAGGTCATAGTATTGATAATCCACTAATGAAAGAAAAAAAAAGATAATGAGTGTTCTGAAGTTTGAACATTGTTTCTGGTTAAGCTGCTTTTAAAGTTTTATGCAAAGATATTAATAGCAAAGATGAAATTGTTTGCTTGTTTTAAAGATTTGTTTCATTTTACTTATGTGTTTGTGCAGATATGTCTGTCTGGATTTCTGCCACATGTGGTAGCTATTTATAGATAATAGATAATAATAATTTTTTTCCATCAAGATAGTATTACTAAAAAGGACATGAAGTCAGAGGGATTGCAGGTAAGATCTAGAATGAGTTGAAGGGAGGAGTTAAATGTAATAAAATACATTGTGTGTATGTATATAATTCTCAAACAATAAATAAAATATATTAAAGACAGTATTACTGACAAATAATGGTTTACCATGAATGTGTTCTTTACTTTCTTTTCAACCACATTAAATTAGAATTAAGTATTAGCCTCAGCCACCTTCTCCTTCTTCTCTCTTCATAGAAACAAGCTATCTTATATTCCATTAATGGAGCCATGCACAATTAATTATGCAAACAATTCATTATTTGTTTTAAACAGGAAAATGTTTCTTTATAAACAGCAGGTAGTAAGTTGTTGCAGACTCCTAAGGTCAGGATTGAGCCATTTCAGCTGCTGTGTCCACAGAGGTGTTGCTGCTCCTGTGCTGGGCTCTCCTCCATTCAAATCCTTTGGGTGATTCTGTTCTCTTTTATTTCACAGTTACAACTGGAAGCTGTTACCCTGTCTGCTGGCTCAAGAAGGAGACTACTCCTTTTGTCACAATGGAAAAATTAAGATATTAATCACTGTTTCTATGATCTCTACTCTGAAAAAAATCTCATTTTTCTCCTCTATTCCTAAGTGCTGGCACCTAACTCTCTCTCTCTCTCTCTCTCTCTCTCTCTCTCTCTCTCTCTCTAGGAACTATGGTGCTGTCTGATTTGCTCTGCTTCTGGCAGCTTTCCCAATAGGAGAAGATAGAATTAGCATAGACTCCATGGAGAGGCCGAGGAGCTGGGAGGGGACACAGCAGGGAGCTTCCTCAGTCCCTGCAACCACTGGCAGGGAGTATTCACACAGGCACCCCTGGAACCAGCTAACACTGTATTTTGTGATGAGTTCTACCACTGCCTCTGCATTCATGTAAAGCCAGCTCAAGAGGAATAATACACAAATATTAATTATTTGGAGATAATAATATGTGTACAGAGTCTGATCTGTGTATACAGCTCCCATTGATATTCCATTAGAAAAACAAAAACACATTCACAGTCAATGTTTGCCTAACTTACTTTTAAAGAAGTGTGGGTGTCTTCCAAAGGGGAAAGGTATTAAGTATATACAAACACTCACACAAACCCTCACAAAAAACCCTGCTTAATAATACAGATGTGCCCATGGCAGTTCAGTGTCCAAGTGGGTTCCATAGAATGGGAACAAGGGCTGTCTCTGACATGAACTGATTGGCCCGCTCTTTGATCACTTCCTCCTGAGGGAGGAGGAGCCTTACCAGGCCACAGAGGAAGACAATGCAGCCACTCCTGATGAGACTGATAGACTAGGATCAGAAGGAAGGAAAGGAGAACCTTCCCTATCAGTGGACTTGGAGAGGGACATGAGTGGAGAAGGGGGAGGGAGGGTGAGATACAGAGTGGAGAAGGGAGGGAGCTACAGGGGGGATACAAGTGAATAAACTGTAATTAATAAAAATTAAAATTAAAAAAGGAAAATCATTATAATGGAGAAACATGCCTGTTTATTATTTCAATAGTGGGAGTTAGACTATAGGCCTGTTCTCTTATACTCCATAAATGGAAAAGGACACTAAAGTCCTAGAGTTTTATAACCAAAATCTTCAAATTAAATAAATGAACTCCACAATTTTTCTCACACAGTTTGTTTTCACAGATTAAGAGGTAAGAAAGCCAATTATATGACAAATGTTCACATTATTGGAGGACAAGTCAAATGACAAATGCACCTCCTTTTCAGTCTACTTTGCCTGATAGAGTTAGTCAGCAGGATTCTAAAGATATTAGTGACATGTGATTTGCCTTTGATAGCACTGGTGGATTCTTCTCAGGGCTCTTGCCTATCAGACAGAAATTAGTGAGTTGCTTTTCCCATCTTTGCTTTAGTTCCATTCCAGGCTCACAGGTCTTGTCTCTGGAGGGGAGAGTGGCTTGATGGTAGCACTACATAGTCTAAGATCCAGGAGTCAAGTTTTAATCCTAACACTAGGTTCCTCAATGAATTTCACATCCCTGAGTTTGTAAACCTAAAAAGAAGAGACAACAATGCATTGATACTGTGAGCAGCAATTAATGTTGGGAGAGTGTCACAATGATTCTGAGTATAGTTATTATTTACATAAACATAGTTGGTTCATTTAAGCACCCTCCATGAATTCAAACATTCTAGTTAATTAAACTGTGAATACATACAATGTATATTTTCTGTAATCAGGTCTGCTCCAGTGCTTTTATAAACTATTCCTGGAGAATATTTCAAACATTTCTTGTGCATCTACTTACCTTTGATTGGGAATGTATTTCCACATGAATCCACTAATCATATATCACTAATTATGTGAACAAGCAGTAATATAGTGATGGATACTATTGGTTATCACTTGGCTATATCAGGAATTGACTAAAACCCAAGCAATTGGGCACACTTTAGAGGGATTTTCTTGAATTTTTCAAGGAAGTTTCTTATTGCCCTGGTTTAGAAATCTTTAACTCAGTATTTAGTTCTTTCTTTGCTTTTCTAAAGACTAACATTTGAGAGTATTTCCTTATTAGCAACAATTGTCAAAGTTGGGGACACAGCAGTGAATGAAAAGTGTGGGGTGGGGGGTAGGGTTGAGGTTTTCCTCGAAAGGGAGTGAAATGGTAAGCAAACAACTAGTACCAACTCAGAGGGATTGAATTTGCTGTGAGAAACAGCAAAGCTGGGTGACGGTAGGCGACCAGGTGTAGGAAGGGCTGTTTTCTGTGACATGACCACAGAGGTCTTGAAATTTGATAACTTCTAATCATAAACTGAAAAGAGGTGGAAAGCTGAGCTTGTGACTACCTGGGATAGAACACTCCTAGCAGAGTGTGGAGTACGGGCTGAAGCTCTGACTGAGAATACTTTGGTTTGTTTGAAAGGTAGCCAAGAAGCAGATGTGGCTGGAGGCCGTAAAGAGTTCACGGCAGCTTAAAATGACAGCGAGCTTCTAAGGATCTGATCTCGGGGGTTAGACGGTGTACACTCTTCTCATTTTGTGCTGTACCAAGAGGGAAGCACAGAGAAGATCTGAATGTTCTGACTTTCGGGCAGGAAGGGAGTGAGCTAAACACAGTGAGATCCTTCAGCTTGCATTTATAATCTCCACAATTTGTCACCTCTAGTTTACATGGCAACGTGGATTTTGACAATTTGATTAAACTGAGAATTTTGAGATGAGATTGACCCAGATTATTAGGATAAATCTGATAAAATCTCAACAGCCATTATAAAAATTAATGAGACCAGAATGAAGTCCTGTGACTATAGCAACAGAAATTAGAGTGAAGCAGGGAAGAAGTCCTGAGCCAAGGAATGCAAGGAGTTTAGGGAAACTATGCAAGGAATGGACTCTCTTCGGTGTCTGCAGAGGGATCAGCTGTAACAGCAAGCTTAATTCTCAGATAAATTTAGGACTTCTGATTTTTAGAGGCATAAAGGAACGAATTCATGCTGTTTATGGTGCTGTATGGTATCATTACCACAATAAACCACCATAAGGAACAAAAGAAAACTTTGGAAGTCCAGCTAAGAACCCACAGCTTCAAAGGGAAGTTGTGGGGCACTCCTTTGATGCCAGCAGTCGGGGAAGCAGAGGCAGGCAGATTGCTGTGACTTTGAGGCCAACTTGGTCTACAAATCTAATGCAGGACACCCAAGACTACACAGAAAAACCCTGTCTCAGAGAATAAAAACAAAAATAAAAGCATCTACAGCTTCAGAATATGATAGCTGTCACAGGGCTAATACTGGAGGCAGTAAGAGGCCATCAATCTGAGAATTTATACAGGTTGAACTGACAAGTTCTCAGAAGAATGGGATAGAAAGTGGAAGTTCAGGAGTAGAATCAGAAATGTTTCTAATGATTTGGATCTAAGAAAATTTTAAGATTCAGTATCTGTTCAGCCAGGTCACAATGGTGGGGAAATTCAAGCAGAAACAGTTTTTGAGTATGTCCTAGGCATGCTGATGTGGATCTTGATGGTTTCACTAAATTTACAATCTAATACAGGACTTCCCAGGTATGTCCCACATCAGAGTCAAGGGAACTATCACTTATGCTAAGTTTCTCAATTAATTTTATCATTAAAAATTTTATACATCTGCATAATGTAATCTGATTATTATTTCTATCCTTTCTCATCTCTTTCTGAACTCTGTCAACCACCATGTTCGCCAACAAATATCTTTCTCCATTCATGATTTTCTTTTGTTGATCATTGAGTTTAGCTATCCATTGGTGTAGTGATTCTTAACCTGTGGGTTGTGAACCTTTTGGGACCACGTATCAGATATCTTTCATACTAGATACTTACATTATAATTCATAAGAGTAGGAACATTACAGTTATGAAGTAGCAACAGTATTATTTTATGGTTGGGGTCAGCACAACATGAGAAACTGTTTTAAAGGACCACGGCATTAGGAAGGTTGAGAACCACTGCCTTAGTGGTTGGTGAGCTCTATGGTAGGTACATAACTGAAGACAATGACCTCCCTTTCAGTGAATATATCAGTAGCCAATAGTTCAACAGGAAGGGTTGAGGACCCGTGACACCTTTCCAGGTCATGCTCCACTATGGACAAAGCCAGTCTTCTGTCTCGTATTGCCAGTAAAATTGCAGCTTTCATGAGTTCATGATTGTACAGTCTGTTAGAGCTACAGATGAATACATACATACATACATATATATATATATATATATATATATATATATATGTTTTCCAACTCTTACAGTCTTGACATATACTCTTCTGCAATGTTTCTTAGCCTTAGAAAGGTGGGTGTAAATATGTTGTTTAGGAAAGAGGTCTCAACTGCCTTTTATTTTTGGCATGTTGAATAGCCATTAGTCTCTGAATTCACCATCATTTATTGCAAAGGCAGTAAATGGTTGAGATTTAGAGTAAGATTTATCTATGAATATAAATATAGAAAGCAGTTTGAGACTATGTATATTTAGCTAAGGAGCAACAATAAGTTCTCTCCTAGGAAGTATGACTGCCTTTAAATACTTTTCAGAATAAACTGTTAATTTATTTTATGGGCATAAGTGTTTTGTCTCCTTGTATGCCTGGTACCCATAGAGTCCAGGATAAGGCATAAAATCTCCTAGAACTGGAATTATGGATAGCTGTAAGTCACATGTGTGTGCTGAGAACTGAATATGTGAGAATAAGTACTCTTAAACACTGAAATATCTTTCTTACCCTCAAAACATGGATTTTTAACAAGATTTACAATAGTAGGCTTGGATTTCCATCCCATGGAGCAGGTCTCATATCCAATCAAAGCAGTTCATTGCCCTCACAGTAGTTGTGACATGTATTTTGTGAGTTAGTGGTGTATTTTGCAGTGTTCACAGCTGATTCCTTTTTCCCACTTAGTGATCTACATAGATTCTTCCAGGACTATGAACACAGAGGAGGAAATTCCAGCTCAGTTCTTGCTTCATTTCTTTGTATCTTGCAGCCAAGTAGGGTGGTGTCTATTAGAGTCTTAGCCTTTAATTATTGTAGGCAACCAAAAGAAATGACAAGAGTCTGTGGGATTTGGGGTCCTTCTTGAGTCTCCCCGATCTACAACTATCATGAGGATGTTTCCCACCTGGCGTTGGGTTTTTGGATAGCGACTCTCTGCTTCCAGGACTGGTATTGGACAGCAGTGTAGGGCGCTTTGCTCAAGCTCTCTTTTATGTTCTTTATACACCTTTGTTGTGGACAACTCTTTGTTTCCTCACCGTACCTCCTTGCCTCACTTTCTCCCAGCTTAAAATTTTCTACTCCAGTATTCCCTTTCTCTACCACTGTTTTATTATCTCCTTCCCTAAAATCACTCTTCATTGTCCTCCTTTTAGTTTCTCAGCTTCCAGAAGTACCCTGAGTTAAACACACAAAACTGAAGAGTCAAGCTTGGATCCACATATTAGACAGAAGATGTGGTCATGCCTTTCTCTTATAGAGTTGTTGATTGATTAAATAAAACTGAATGAGCTAATGGAGAGAAGAAGCTATATTATAAAAATGCAGGTTTACTTGGAGCAGCTATGGAGGGGGAGGGGGAAAGGGTGTACTCACTGGGTGGCAGGAAGGAGGGAACGAGGGAGAAAAAGTGGAAAAAGAGATGGAACTGTTAGAGGTTGGTCTGATGCATGTTACTGGTCCTTAAGATATGGTCACACCCATCTTTAGTTTGTAAACCTGCCTAAGACATATCTGATTGGTTGATTAAACAGCCTATGCCTGTTTAATCAAGGGCAGAATGGAGTAGGCATGGCTAAAGTTTCTGAGCTTTGGAGGCCAGGGAATTGTGTGAGACAGATGGACTGGAAGAGAGGAGGAAGGAGGACACCACTATGGGTTGGCATGGAGAAAAATCCATGTGGGCTTGGAGAAAGGACTCCAATGATGGCATGAAAAGGGCCAGATGAAGAATATAAACAAGTCCCATGGGATTATATATGGCAGGTAGACCAGATGAGTAGGATTAGGGTGGATGGCATTGGGTGGGGGTTGGAAGATGGATGGTGAGGATATTCAGACAGTTTAAGTGATATATCTGCCCTGCCCAACTATAAATCTAACAGGTGTTTGTGTCTTATTATTTGTGAGAACAGACTAGATAATACCAGGATGATAATCTTAGGGATGATAAAAAAAACTTTATATAACACAACACATTTTATTTTTTTGTTTGTTTATTTATTTATTTATTTATTTATTTATTTATTTATTTATTTATTTAAATTTACTACAACAGGAAACCAAGATTTCTGGTTACATAGTGAAAGGCCTCTGGGAGAGACCCCCCTGCCCTAGGTGGAGGGCGGGGAATGGCAGCCACACCTCACTTTAGGCAGGGACTTTAACAGTTATCTCATTCAGAGCAATTCCTTTCATTCCTTTGACTGACCTGTAAGTTTCATAATTTGGGTTTTCATTATAGTTCAAGACAATTCCACTGTGCATACATACATTTTTTTAATCCATTTATCTAGGTATTGTTGATAGAGCCATACTGAACTTGGAGAAGCAAGTATCTTTGTTGTAGATAAAGAATTGGTTTGGGTATTTGCCCAGGAGCTCTATGGCTGGGTCATAGGCTAGGTTCTCTTTCTGTTGTTTTCAGTAATATCCAGACTGATTACCAAACGATGTACTTGTTTACACTCCTGCTGAAGTGTGTAGGGTTCTAATATCTGTGCCTACATACCAGCCTTTGTCATTATTTATAATCTTTTCTGCTTTTCACTTTATGTACCTTCTCCACTTATGCTCCAAATATACATGAAGTGTTTATGCAACACACATATTTTTATCACTAATTAATTGGCTACAAAAGCTATGAGTAAAGACCTTTACCTATCTAACACAATGGAAGCATATTTTATTCCACAATTATTATTGTACTTCATAGCATAGTCTAAACCAATAAAGGATACAAAACATTATTTTAAAAACATCACTGGAATGTTGATAAAAATCACTGGTAAATACACTAATGAGTGTAAAACCAAAGAATTAAAGCTTCAGATAAATTTTTTTCTACACCTTCAACTCTTCAGTGCCATTGGGATTTGAAAGCCACATCTTCTATCACACTAAATGTACTTTCACAGGTCATCTAATTGACAGGTCACTAGGCAAGTACTTAAAAGGGCAGTTGGTTATCCTCATAAAAATTTTGCCACTCATTCTCAGGTGGACACCACTTGTCTGGAAGATTTGTATCACAGTTCTTAGGGTTCATAAATACTTAGGACTGTTGATACCCTTTCTCCCTTAGCAGCTTGTCTTGCATTTTCCAGGGATATGAAAGCTAAGCATAAAAGAAAGCTCAGCATTAACTTGGTTTCTTCATGTCTTGCAACCAAGTTATGTGGTATCATCAGCAATAGGGTTTTGCCATCTAGTTCAGGTGGAACTGTAGCAGGGTACTCTAAACCCCAGTTTTCCTCCCCATGGCTACAAAATATTTGAATGAACATTTACTTGATAAGACAAGGGTTTTTCTTTTTTTATTAAATTTAATTAATTAATTTATTATTACAATTTATTCATTTTGTATCCCCGCTGTAGTCCCCTGCCTTGTCTCCTCCCAGTTCCATCCACCCTCCCTCTTCTCCTCCTATGCCCTTTCCCCAGTCCCCTGATTGGGGTACACTTCCTCCCCTTCTATCTGACTCTAGCCTATCAAGTCTCATAAAAAATAGTTTAATATTTTTAATTTTAATTTTTTATATTAATTACAGTTTATTCACTTTGCATCCCAGCTGTAGCCCCTTCCCTCATTCTCTCCCAATCCCATCCTCCCACCCTCATCTCCTTCCATGCCCCTCTCCAAGTCTACTGATAGGGGAGGTCCTCCTCCCCTTGCATCTCATCCTTGTCTATCAGGTCTCATCAGGACTGGCTGCATTTTCTTCTTCTGTGGCCTGGCAAGGCTGCTCCCACTCCCTGCTCAGGGGAAAGAGATCAAAGAGCCAGCCACTGAGTTTATGTTAGAGACAGTCCCTTACTAGGACACCCACTTGGATACTGAGCTGCTATGGGCTACATCTGTGCAGGGGTTCTAGGTTGTTTCCATGCATGGTCCTTAGTTGGAGTATCAGTCTCAGAAAAACAAAAAACAAAAAACAAACAAACAAACAAACAAAAAAACCCTGACCCCAGATTTCTTGGTTCTGTTGCTCTCCTTGTGGAGCTTCTGTTCTCTCCAGGTCTTTCTATCTCTCCCTTCTTTCATAAGATTTTCTTCCCAAAGAATTTTACACATGTATAGTGTATATTGTGATCACGTCTACGCCATGTCCCTTTGGAAAAAACTCCCTTAGGTACACTACACTCAACACTTCATGTCCTCTAACTTTATTTTTGCAATAGCTAAATGAGTTCAAGTAGAGCTACATGTATACACATGGGTAAGAGACTGTGCAATGGATCATGGGCAAGCTACGAAAGACCATATTTTAAAAATGGTTCTCTTTCCCCCAACAACCTTTAACTACCAATAGATCCTTAGCGCGGGGGTAGAGTATAGTAACTTTCTGCCCAGACTGTCTGTGTTAGAATTTTTGAGTGGCTCAGTCTTTGACAGATAACCCCAGCTGCTATGAGTTTGGGGGTAGTGATGCCCACATCATTCCTGGAAGGCAGCGTCTCACAGACTCACTCTCATCCTCGGATATTTGACACTCTCTGTACTTTATTGGCCAGATTAGATATTATGTACTGAACACTGAACAATGCAGAAAGAAATTTCTCAGATCAAGTTTGAAGCTTTGCCAAACTGTGGGCATAAATATAAGTAATAATGTCTATGTTATATTACGTCAACTTAACATGACCATTTAGGAAAACAGTAATTAGTAGGTGTCTTCTTAGAGGCTATGCTCTCCCCAGCCAAGGGATTTTTGTTCAGGTTTACCTGACATGTGTTCCATCTCATGGAGCAGGCCTCAAGCCCAGTTATGCATTTGTGTTTACCTCAATAAATTTCCTTTATTTGTCACACTCATGAGCATGTCTTGCTTGGCAAGTCAGTATTCCAGCATGGAGGGTCAGGCTCTGTGAAACATTATGGTGTCTGGAAAGCACTATGCTTTAATCGTTCAGAAGCAGGTATGAAGTTTCCCAGTCCATTTCTGATTGGTTTTTCTATACCCTGTAACTGAACTACGGAGCTTCTTCAGTAAGAGAATCTCATTTTCTAGTTAAAGTATGTGACAAAAAAGAAAGGAAATAGCCTATGTTGTTTCCATATCATTCCTGACCATAATTTTTTTGTGAATATGTAGGGTTATTCTATTTCCTAGCTACAGTTCTTTTGATATATTTCTAAAAGTGACATAGTGGGGTCATATGGTAGCTTTTACATCTAGTTTTAAAGAAAGATCCAGGGTAATTTTTATAGTGGCATTACCAATTTACATTACCAATAACAATGGAAAAGAGATTACTTTTCAAAAAAAATATAGCCACTTTTCCCAACAGTCTTTAATGTTTATTGTTTGTCTTGTAAACTCTATAGCCCATTTTAAACTGGACTGTTTGGTTCTGGGGTATTCACTTTTTTTTTTTTAAGTTTCTTGTGTACTCTAGGCAGTAATACTTCATCAGAGGTATAGATGGAAATGTTTCCTCCCAGTCTATATGCTCATTCTTCACTCAAATGAGTTCTTTGATTTCACAAAAGCTTTTTATTTATTCTTTATTTTTGTTAATTACAATTTATTCACTTTTCATTCACAATTTATTTTCCCTCCTCCCCTCCCAATCTCACCCTTCTTCCCCCTTCTCCACCCATGTCCCTCCCCAAGTCCACTGATAGGGGAGGTCCTCCTCTCATTCCTTCTTATCCTAGTCTGTCAGGTCTCATCAGGGGTGGCAGAATTGTTCTCTTCTGTGGTCTGGTAAGGCTTCTCCCCGCTCAGGGGGAGGTGATCAAACAGCAGGCCAATCAGTTCATGTCAGAGATAGTCCCTGTTCCCACTTGGGAATCCACTTGGATACTGAACTGCCATGGGCTACATCTATGCTGAGGTTCTAGCTTATCTCCAAGAATGGTCCTTGGTTAGAGTATCAGTCTCAGAAAAGACTGCTGTGCCCAGATTTTTTGGTTCTGTTGCTCTCCTTGTGGAGCTCCTGTCCTCTCCATGTCTTACTAATCTCCCTCTTCTTTCAAAAGATTCCCTGCACTCTACCCAAAGTTTGGCAATAAGTGTCAGCATCTGCTCTGATACACTGTAGGTTAGAGCCTTTCAGAGGCCCTCTATAGTAGGTTCCTGTCCTGTTCCCTGGTTTTTCCCTCCTCTGGTGTCCATCCTCTTTGCCTTTCTGAACGGGACTTGAGCATCATAGCCAGAATCTTCCTTAGTTTCTTTAGGTGAAAAGATTTCAGTATTCTTATTCTATGTTATATGTCTAATATCCACTTATAAGTGAGTATATACCCTGTGTGTCTTTCTGTTTCTGGGATACATCACTCAGGATGATCTTTTCTAGTTCCCACCATTTGCCTGCAAATTTTCCAATTTCCTTGTTTTTAATTGCTGAGTAATATCCCATTGTGTAGATGTACCACAATTTCTGTATCCATTCCTCAACTGAGGGGTATCTGGGTTGTTTCCAGCTTCTGTCAAAGCTGCTATAAACATGGTTGAGCAAATGTTCTTGTTGTATACTTGAGCATATTTGGATATATTCCTAGGAGTGGTATACCTGGATCTTGAGGAAGCGCTATTCCTAATTGTCTGAGAAAGTGCCAGATTGATTTCCAAAGTGGTTGTACAAGTTTACATTCTCACCAGCAGTGGAGTACAAAAGCTTTTTAATTTCATGAGATTTCCCTTATTATTTCATTCCTTGTGCTACTGGAGGCTTCTTCAGAACATTCATACTTTATGTTGAAATGTACTTGATCCATTTGAATTGAGTTTTTGCTGGGTGAGATATGCTCTAGTTTTAACTAGCTACATGGTAATGTCCAGTTTCCCAGCACTATTTGTTAAAGATGCTGTCTTCAAAGTATATTTTGCGTCTTTAAAAAAGTAAATAGCCCATATGACAGTTCAGTGTCCAAGTGGGTTCCATAGTAATGGGAAGAGGGACTGCCTCTGACATAATCTGATTGGCCTGCTCTTTGATCACCTCCCCCTTACCAGGCCACAGAATATGACAATGCAGCCACTCCTGATGTGATCTCATAGACTAAGATCAGAAGGAAGGAGAAGAAGACCTCCCCTATCAGTGGACTTGGGGAGGGACATGCGTGAAGAAGGGGAAGGGAGGATGGGATCGGGAGGGGAGAAGGGAAGGGCTTATGGGGGATACAAAGTGAATAAAGTATAATTAATAAAAATTAAAAAAAAGAAAAGAAAAGGAAGAAAAACCCTAAAAAAGTAAGTAGCTTGAATTGTGTGGACTTATATAGAGGCTCTATTCTGTCCTATTCTATTCTATTCTATTCTATTCTATTCTATTCTATTCTATTCTATTCTATTCTATTCTATTCTATTCTATTCTATTCTGTTCTGTTCTGTTCTGTTCTGTTCTGTTCTGTTCTGTTCTATTCTATTCTATTCTTCACCTTTGTGTCTTTTTTTTTTTTTGTGACATTACCATGATTATTTTTTTTTTTTTACTCCAGATCTGAAATAAGGTAAGGCTCTACCTCCCAGAGGTGTTTTTTTTTTTTTTTTTTTTTTTTTTTTTTTTTTTTTTTT
>NW_026590701.1:5026227-5074980 GCF_907164565.1 Psammomys obesus | reverse complement strand
TTTTTTTTTTTTTTTTTTTTTTTTTTTTTTTTTTTTTGTTATTTTCTGTTCAGGATTATTTTGGCTTTTATGCTTCTATATAAAGTTTGAATTGTTTTCCCTGCCTGTGAATTGCCTCTGAAATTTTTATTGAAATTTTACTAAATCAATGGAATGCTTTTAATAACATAGCCATTTTCATAAGATTAATTTTTTTGATTCATAAGCATGTTAAGTCTTCTCATCTTCTATTGTCTTTTTCAGCATCTTCTGCCTTAAAATGTTCATTGAAGGGGTCTTTTGTTTCTTTGGTCAAGTTTACTTACAAGTATTTTATTTTATGTTTTTGTGGATATTGTGAATGGATTGTTTCTGATTTTTTTCTTAGTCTGTCTAAAACCAGGAGACCCAAACCTTGTAAGTTAATTATCTAATGTATTTCATTTAGGGAAGTAAACCTGATTAATACTCTATCCAGCAGAGAGACAGGGATAGAAATGACAACTATACAATGACAATTGAATTAAAGAGTTATTAATTTGTTCATTATTTTCATTTTTTAGGTCATAATAGTAAATCTAGAGGGAATGATGTAATTTTTTAAAGTATAATGTTGTGCTGAGGTTAAGCGCTGAGGTAATTTTGCTTGTTTCGAGACGGACTCACTATATAGGTCAGCTGGATTCATATTCTCAGTCTTCCTTTCTCAACTTCCTGATGGCATCTGGTTATAATTCTAACGGTAGTATCATTGCATCTCAGCCTATGTACCATGGAAAATATAAGTTAAAAGATAAGTCAAAGCAAGAGGACAATTTGACTTGCACTGAGGAATTTGCTGTAAACTGAGGTAAGGAACTCTATCTTCCCTCTCAGCTGGATGTACACTTAGGATGAGAAAGATACAGGATGCTGGAGCCTTCTCTATGGTAAACTCCTGAGGGATAACCCAACCTATGGGAAGCCTATACTACTTGCGAAAGAAAACTTTGTTTTGGATTAAGAGACAAAGACTGAGAGGTTCTCATTGCAGGAGAATCAAATTACATTCTTTGACCTTCACAGGTTGGTTGTGTACTTCTCTCTCTCTCTCTCTCTTTTTTAAGTATGTATCTTTATTTTATTAATTACAGTTTATTCCCTTTGTATTCCACCTGTAGCCCTCTCCCTCTTCCACTCTCAATCCCACTCTCCTTCCTTCTCCACTTTGACCCTCCCCCAGTCCACTGATAGGGAAGGTCCTCCTACCCTTTCATGTGATCCTAGTCAATCAGGTCTCATCAGGACTGGCTGCATTGTCTTCCTCTGTGGCCTGGTAAAACTGCACCACGTTACCAGCCCGATTAGGGAGGTGATTCTAGATTATCTCCATGAATGGTCCTTGGTTGAAATATCAGTCTCAAAAAAGACCCTATCTAAGTAAGTGGAACTCCTGTCTCCTCCAGGTCTTTCTGTCTCCCACTTCTTTCATAAGATTCCTTGCATTCTGCCCAAAGTTTGGCTATGAGTCTCAGCATCTGTTTTGATACATTCTACAGGATAGAATGTTTCAGAGGCCTTCTGTGGTAGGCTCCTGTCCTGTTCCCTGTCTTCCCCTCTTCTAATGTCCATCCTTTGCCTTTCTGAATGAAGATTGAACATCATACCTAGAGTCCTACTTCTAGCTTGGATTCTTTAGGTGTACAGATTTTAGTATGTTTGTCCTATATAATATGTCTAACATTCACTTATGAGTGAGTATATACCATTTCTGCTTCTGGAATACCTTACTGAGAATGATCTTTTCTAGTTCCCACCATTTGCCTGCAAATTTCATGATTTCCTTATTTTTAATTGCTGAGTAGTATTGCATTGTATAAATGTACCACAATATCTGTATCCATTCCTCAACTGAGGGGCATCTGGGTTTTTGTTTCCAGTTTCTGGTGATTAAAAATAAAGCTGCTATGAACATGGTTAATCAAATATCCCTGTTGTATACTTGAACAACTTTTGAATATATGCCTAGGAGTACGATAGCTGGATCTTGAGGAAGCACTATTCCTAATTGTCTGAGAAAGTGCCAGATTGATTTCCAAAGTGGTTGTACAAGTTTACATTCCCACCAGCAATGGAAGAGTATTCCCCATTCTCCACATCCTCTCCAGCATGTGTTGTCACTTGAGTTTTTGATCTTAAGCATTCTGATGGGTATAAGGTAAAATCTGAGAGATATTTTGATTTGCTTTTCCCTGATGACTAAGGACATTGAACACTTCTTTAAGTGTTTCTCTGCCATTCGATGTTCCTCTGTTGAGAAGTCTATGTTTAGCTCTGTACTCCATTTTTTAATTGGATTACTTGATTTGCTGATTTTTAACTTCTTAATTCTCTATATATTCTGGATATTTGCCCTCTGTCAGATAAAGGATTGGTAAAGATCCTTTCCCAATCTGCAGTCAGTTGTTTTGTTCTGATAACAGTGTCCTTTGCTTTACAGAAACTTTTCAGTTGCATGAGGTCCCATTTATTGATTGTTGCTCTTAGAGTCTGTGCTGTTGGTGTTCTGTTCAGGAAGTTGTCTCCTGTGCCAATGAGTTCAAGGATCTTCCCCACTTTTTCTTCTAATAGGTTTAGTGTATCTAGTTTTTTGTTGAGGTCTTTGATCCACTTGGACTTTAGTTCTGTGCAGGGTGATAAGTATGGATCTATTTGCATTTTTCTACATGTTTATATCTAGTTAGGCCAGCACCATTTGTTGAAGAGGCTACCTTTTTTTCCATTGAATGGTTTTGGCTTCTTTGCCAAAATCAGGTATCCATAAGTGTGTGGGTTTATTTCTGGATTTTCTATTCCATTCCATTGATCCACCATTCTGTTTCTATGCTAGTACCATGTACTTTTTCCTACTGTTGCTCTTCAGTATAGCTTGAGATCATGCATGGAGATACCTCCAGAAGATCTTTTGTTGTAGAGGATTCTGGGTTTCTTGATGTTCCATATTAAGTTGAGAATTTTTCTTTCAAGATCTGTAAAGAATTGTGTCAGTAATTTGATAGGAATTACATTGAATCTGTAGATTGCTTTTGGTAAGATGGCCATTTTCACTATGTTAATCCTGCCAACCCATGAGCATGGGAGATCTTTCCATCTTCTGATATCTTCTTCTAAATCTTTCTTCAGAGACTGGAAATTTTTTTCATACAAGTCTTTGACCAAGACTTGCTTGGTTAAAGTTTCACCAAGGTACTTTATGTTGTTTTTGGCTATTGTGAAGGGTGTTGTTTCCCTAATTTCTTTCTCAATACTTTTGTCTTTTATATACAGGAGGGCTGCTGGTTTCTTTTCTTTTCTTTTCTTTTTTTTTCTTTTTGAGTTAATTTTGTATCCAGCCATGTTACTGAAGGTGTTTATCAGCTGTAAGAGTTCCATGGTAGAATTTCTGGGGTCACTCATGATTATCATATCATCTGCAATTAGTTGACTTCTTCCTTTCAAATTTGTATCCCCTTGATCTCCTTCTAGCAAGGATGTTGAAGAGATGTGGTAGAGGGGGCATCCTTGCCTTGTCTCTGATTTCAGTGGATTGATTTAAATTTTTCTCCATTGAGTTTGATGTTGGCTATAGGCTTTCTGTGTATTGCTTTTACTATGCTTAGGTAAGTGCCTTGTATCCCAGATCTCTCCAAGACTTTAAACAAATGGGTGTTGGATTTTATCAAATGTTTTTTCAGCATCTAAGGATATTATCATGTGTTTTTTTTTCCATTTTTATTATAGGGTGGATTACATTCATGTGTTTAAGTATATTGAACCACCCTTGCATACCTGGAATGAAGCCTACTTGGTCATAGTGGATAATATCTTTGATGTGTTCTTGTACTTGGTTTGCAAGTATTTTGTTGAGTATTTTTGTATCAATGTTCAAAAGAGAAATTTGCCACTGAAATTCTCTTTCTTTGTTGGGTCTCTGTGAGGTTTAGCTACCAAGGTAACTGTGGCTTCTTAGAATAAGTTTGGTAATGTTCTTCCCAACAAGAAGACCCACTCTGTGGTGTTTTGGGATCCACAGTTCCATCTGGGATAGCAAGTACAGCACGCAGGTGGAGTAGCTCCTCTTGGCTGGTAACTGGGTGCTGGGCACCTTCAGGAACCGTGAACTTATCTGTAGACCTTATTTTGGGGGTGGAGGGTGGTTTGAGTGCCCTGAGGTCCGACCTGCTTTTCCCCTCACCATGGGGTTTCATCCCGACAGAGAAACCAGTCTCTCGTGTCCTGGGGCCCTTAGTTCAGTCTGGGATGGCGAGTCTGGCGAGCAGGCAGGTCTCTGGGCTGGCAGCTGAGTGCCTGCTGGACCCTGGGACTTTTTCCAGAGATTATTTGTGTGACCTGAGGTAGGTCCCGATTGCTTCCTTTATTGTGGGGTTTTCTCTCAGCTCGAAATCTCAGTCTCTGGTGTTGTGGGGCCCGCAGGTCGGTCTGGGATCACAGCACACATGCGTGTGCCTCTGTGCTGGCACCCGAGGGCTGGCTGGGACCTGGGGACTCTTGCAGGGCTTTAGCAGGGGGACGTGAACCTGGTTGATTCCCACACCGTGGGCTTTCCGCTCACCTGGGTGTTTTAGGGCCCAGAGTTCCATCTGTTGGTCTCTGTGCAGTCCCTGCTGTGCTACTGGTCAGAAACCTTGTTTTCCTGGCACCGCCATCTTGGATCTTCCCCCTCTCCCTCTATTTTATGTATATGTATAGGTTTTACCTTATTTCATTGTACCTTTTCATCTGTGTATTTCTTGTTTCTAAAGGAAGTTGATGAATTTCCTTGCTGGTATCGAGAATACGGTAAATTTCAATAAAAATTATTTGCTTAGATAAGAGAGTTGAAAGAAGCAACAAAGAGCCATGGGTGGTGGCACCCACCTTTAATCCCAGCTCTCAGGAGACAGAGGCATTCAAATCTCTGTGCATTCAAGGCTAGCCTCTTCTACAAAGCAAGTTCCAGGACAGCCAGGGCTGTTACACAGGAAACCCTATCTCGAAAATCCAATAGATTGCTCAATCGCTCGCTCAATCGATAGATAGATAAAAAATAAATAATAAAGTAATAAAAACAAAATTATTAGAGACTGAAAAGAGAAGAATTTTATGTAGCAAAGAAACAGCCTTTAGATGGAAGGCGGTTGACATCAAATAGCATCCTTTTCAGAGCCTCTTCATAGCTTTCTGAAAAATTGTAACTAAGATAGTTTTGACTTTTTTTAAAAAAAATATAAAACAACTAAATTTTAATACTGTGTCCATTTACTTTATAATTTTCAATTTGCTTTAGTCCTTTCTGTATATAATAAAATGTTTTATTTAACCTTTAGGGGTATAAGTATAAACTGTTGAACAATGTTTTAAAATTGTAGTTATTTATTTTTGTTAAAAATCCAAAGCACATTATCTAACATCTCAAGTAATTTTCTATCTACTGTCTTGATGATGATTCACCATAACTAGGAAATTTAGGGTTTTTCATCATCTCCATTCAACGGATCAGGAAATGAGATGGCTTTCAAAGCATTCAAATTAAATGCAGTTATGTTTTTCTTATATGTCTTTCTTCATGTCTTATAATATCAATGTTAGCAATTTGCATCTTTTACCTCCTCAATTACTGACTATATTCCAATGATCGATTTATTTTTCTTTTACCAATAAAATAATTTTCTCAAGTTGGTGCTATCATTTATATTTGAAATTTGAGCTACTTTCTACTTTTCAACATATACAGTGAAAGGAGCGAGAGCACTGTCTGAAAGTGTGTGTTTAATTTTTTATCACATTAAAGTACTTACTAAAGGGTAGATGAAATTACTGAAGGAAGTAACTTGAGAAGCTAAAATAATCTTTGTTGAAGATATTTTAAAAACAACAAAAAAAGAACTTTGTATTAGGTCTTTTTTTTTCTCTGAGTATTCCCTGTAAAAATATGGATTTGGTAAGTTGTATTTATTTAGATAGTGTCTTAGGAAAACCACAGTTTGTACTAATGCTTTGTCAGCAACAACACAGTTGTTTAAGGCTAAAATTAAACAAAGGAATTTAGAGCTCCTTTTCAAGTCAGAGCAGAGAAAATATTTGAAGAAACTGAGATGTAATTATTTAAACATAGCTTGCACTTAAAAGAGAGATAAGTCAGTCATTTCATCTGGTTCCTTTTTCACGCTGATTTTTATGTTTTCATCATTATTTACACCTATCCTTTCTATTTTTTTAAAATGTAGTAAAGGGTGTTAAAAATTAGTGTTTGTAGCATTTCTAAAAGAGAAAGGAAACAAATTTCCACTCAGGTTAGATTTATGATTTCTGATGACAATAAGAATTACACTTGTATATTTAAGAAAATAATATGTCTTCTTGCCATGAACGTTCCTTGCCACAAAGTTCAAATGGCCACCTAGGATTTCTCATTATTGTATGCAAACACATGAGCTGTGGATTGATTCTTACTTAATAACAAGACCACCAACTTTGCAAGTGCCATTAGCTGCAATACAATCTTGGACACTGCAAAACCATCATGATTTCCTTCTGGTGTGTTTCAGACCATCTATGGAAGGCTCAAAAGGAGAACATGTTATTTCACACTTACATGTCAAGTTGATGGAAAAAGTGGGCATGCCACAATGCTTTCAAAGTTACAATTCAAGTGAGAAACTCAACTGCATATTAAATTCATGGATGAACAATGGAAACTTGAAAGCCATAATTTCAAAGTTTTATTTCTACAAGTATTGGCATATGACACCAAATCATTAAGTCTAGCATAATATAAAATTGAACACATGAAAGATTTACATAGGGATAAGAGGGCTTTGTGAAGTTTGAAAAAAAACTGTAGATGATATTCATAATGCAGTCTGTCTTGCAATCCTGGTGAGGATGCAGAGCAAGGGGAACAGCTCTCTATTGCTGATGGGAGTGCAGACTTGTGCAACCACTGTGGAAATCAATCTGGAAGTCTCTCAGAAAATTGGAAATAGATCTCCCTTAAGACTCAGCTATATCACTCCTGGACATATACGCAAAAGATGCTCTACCATATCACAAGGTTGCTTACTCAACTATGATCATAGCAGCTTTATCCATAAGAGCCAGAAACTGGAAGCAACCTAGATGTTCCTTAACCAAAAAATGAGTAGAGAAAAATGTAGTACATTTATACAATGGAATGCTACTCGGTTATTAAAGACAAGAAAATCATGAAATTTGCAAGCATATGGATGGAACTAGAAAATATTGTCCTGAGTGAGGTAACCCAGACACAGAAAGACACATACTGTATGTACTCTTTTGTAAGTGGATATTAGCCATATATTACAGGATAACCATTCTACAATCCACAGACTCAAAGAAGCTAAGTGACAGGAGGGCCCGACTGAAGAGGCTTGAATCTCCCTCAGTAGGGGAAGGAAAATAGACATGGAAAGTGAATGAAGAGAGAAAACTGGGTGGGAGAAGGTATGGAAGCAGGAATGAAGGTGGTGATCTGGTGTGGGAGTGGGAAGTGAGAGGGCTGGGACAGAGGAAACCAAAGAGGAGCATCTCTGGACTGGCTGGGGCCCCTCAGTGGGGTAGTCTCCTGGGAGGCTGTGGGGATGATTCTAGTTGAGACTCTAAGCAGCAGGGGATTTGGAGACTAAACTGGCTACCTCCTAGAGTTAGGCAGGACTTCCAGTGGGGAGGACTTCCAACTCAAATTTTACCCTGTCTATAAAATATGCAGGGATAAAAATGGATCAGAAATTGAGGGAAAGACCAAACAATGACTGGTCCAACTTAAGACCCACCCTATGGTAAAGAGCCAACCCCTGACACTGTTAATGATACTCTTCTATGCTTGCAGATAGGAGCCTAGCATAACTTCTCCGAGAGGCTCCACCCAGCAATAGATCAAAACAGTTGCAGAGCTCAGGGAGTATTGTGGAAGAGTTTGCAGAAAGATGGAGGGACCCAGAGGGGACAAAAACTCCATAAGAAGACCAATAGTGGATCAACTAAAGGAGGACCATGGGAACTCAAAGAGACTGAAGCACCAACCAAAGAAAATGCATGGACTGGACTAAGGTACTTTCCACATATGTAGCTGATGGGAAGCTTGGTCTTCATGAAGGTCCCCTAGCAATTAGAGTCGGTCCTGTCTCTCACATGGACTCTGTTCACTGCTTTTGAATCACTCTCCTCTTGCTAGGCTGCATTGTTGGGCCTCAGAGGAAGAGGGTGTGCTTAGTCCTGATGAGAACTGATGGGCTGAGTGGACAGGGGAAATGCTCCCTTTTGCTAAGGAGGAGAGAGAGGAAAGGGGTAGGAGGGTAAGAGGGTGGGTGGGACTGGGAGGATTGGAGGAAGGGGGCTGAATTAGGGTGTTAAGTGAATAAATAAGTACATTTTAAAAATTCCTCTATTGCAGACAAAATTTTCTACAACAGAAAAAAGCAAACTGAAAATAGATTAATGAATCTTTCAACCCTCATCAGAGAAGTTTATTTTTTGCCAATATCCAAAATTGGTCAACATACAGAGATTGTGAAATGCCTGATTCGGTTCTAAATAATATTCAATATTAAATAATATTTTTCCTCTAAGGCTCAGTGATCATCACAGAATCAGAATCAGGAATAGCATAGAAACCTGGGGCAATGGATATCTTAAGCAAATAGTATTTTCCAGACACTACAGTGTTGTTACACACATGAACTCACACTGCATGTGAAGACCTGTACAAGATCAAGACAACTAAAATTTCAGCATGGAAAAGCAGGAGGCTCATGAATATTTACTCCCAGCAGAGGAGCTACAGACAATTAATGGCTTCTGTGGCAGTCAATTTTCTCCAGGGATACAGTGATATGGTCCTTGAGTGACTATCCATACCCTTGGAAATGGTTCTCCATCGGTGCACATGGAGGCACACAGACTCAATACACTTTAAAGAGAATAGCTTCAAACTAGGAAGAGAAAATGGTGAATGACACAGGGAGTTGAAGGGATGGAAAATGGGGGAGTGGATTTTATCAAATGTATTTTATATATGTGTGTGAAACTGTCAGAAAAGGAAAAGGAATATGAAAAAAGAAGCTGAAAAGTAGAGTGGAGAAAAAACAAAAGTGAGGGTCATAGAAGTATATACTACGAAACGACTGTAATAACGCTTGGTTCAGAGAGAACCCTTGGTTTTCCTAGAATCTAGACAAAGACACCAGGGAGTATCTAACCCATGCAGTGTAACTGAGAAAAGGCACTGGGGAGATGGAAATGTCCCTGTAGGACCAGGCATTTGAGTCCTTGGTCCCCAGCTGGTGATACTGTTGGAGTGGTTATGGGGAGGTTAACTTGTGGAAGGGAGCATGTAAGTGGGGTGGGCTTCAGAAGCCTTAGCTCCTTTCCTGTTCTCACTTTATGCTTTGTGCTTGCATCTGAAGATGTGAGTTCTCAGTGTCTTCTCCTGCCGCCATTGCCACTTGCTGCTTACACTTCCCCGTCTACATGCACTCTCATCCCCATGGAATCTAAGACAAAATAAACTTCTTAAGCTACATTTGGCCATGATGTTTAACAACTGGCAGCATACAAATACAGACAGTGGGCTGTGCTGGAAAAATCCTGCTATGCTGTGTTTGTGGGAAGCATGGAAAACTTTGAAACTTTGAAGTAGAAAAGGGTTGGATCTTGTTAGACTAGCTTAAAAGGCAATTCAGGAAGGGGCTAAGAGTGCTAAGTAGAGCTAACAGAATGAAGACTGGCAAGCCCAACTCAAGAGAATTCAGAGAAGAACAATATTAGCAGCTTGGCTAGAAGTCATCTATGTAATATTCTGGAGAAGAATCTAAGTCCCTATCCCTCAATTTAGCCCAAGGCTAAGTTGTAAAACAATCACTAATTCTGTTGGCAGAAAAAATTTAAAAACAACATAATTTTGAATCTGTGATACGGTTGTTCCTCATAACAAGTATGCAGATCTACAGTGCAAAAGAGCAGGTGGGGTTAAAATACACAATTTAGAACTTGGAGAGAGGAAAAAAAAAAGAAGAAGCTTAATCTTATATCCAGGGAAAGTCCTGGAAGAGAGGCTGCAATCTATCTATCTATCTATCTATCTATCTATCTATCTATCTATCTATCTATCTATCTATCTATCTATCTAGTTTAAAATATTTATTTTTTATTCAATACAGTTTATTTTGAATCCCAGCTGTAGCCCTTCCTTCACCCCCTCCCAATCCCACTCTCCCTCTCTCATCTCCACCCATGCCCCTCCCCAAGTCCACTGATAGGGAGGTCCTCCTCCCCTTCCATATGATCCTACCCTATCAGGTCTCATCAGGACTGGCTGAATTTTCTTCCTCTCTAGCCTAGTAAGGCTTCCCTGTCAAGGAGAGGTCCTCAAAGAGCCAGTCACTGAGTTCGTGTCAGAGACAGTTCCTGTTCCCCTTACTAGAGAACCACTTGGAGACTGAGCTGCCATGGGCTACATCTGTGCAGGGGTTCTAGGTTATCTCCATGGATGGTCCTTGGTTGGAGTATCAGTCTCACAAAAGACCCCTGAGCCAGACATTTTGGATCTGTTGCTCCCTTTGTGGAACTCCTGTCCCCTCCAGGTCTTCCTGTCTCTCTTTCATTCATAAGATTCCCTACACTCTGCCCAAGGTTTGGCTATGAGTCTCAGTATCTGCTTTGATACCTTTACTGGGTGGAGTCTTTTAAAGGCCCTCTGTGGTAGGCTCCTGTCCTCTTGCCTATTTTCTCAAACCTTTTCATGTATCTATCCTATTAGCCTTTCTGAGTGAGGATTGCTCATCTTACCCAGGGTTGTCCTCTTTGCTTAGCTTTTTAGGTGTGCAGATTTTATTAAGTTTATCCTATATTATATGTCTAATATACACTTATAAGTGATTATATACCCTGCGTATCTTTCTGCTTCTGGAATGCCTCATTCAGGATGATCTTTTCTGGTTCCTACCATTTGGCTGCAAATTTCATGATTTCCTCATTTTTAATTGCTGAGTAGTATTCCACTGTGTAAAAGTACCACAATTTCTGTGTCCATTCCTCTGTTGAGGGACATCTGGGTTGTTTCCAGGTTCTGGCTATTACAAATAAAGCTGCTACAAACATGACTGAGCAAATGTCCTTGTTATATACTTGAGCATCTTTTGGATATATGCCTAGGAGTGCTATAGCTGGATCTTGAGAAAGCATTATTCCTAATTGTCTGAGAAAGTGCCAGATTGATTTCCAAAGTGGTTGTACAAGTTTACATTCCCACCAGCAATGGAGGAGTTTTCCCTTTTCTCCACATCCTCTCCAGCATGCGTTCTCACTTGAGTTTTGTATTAGAGGCTTCAATTTTTAAGGCGTTACTGACACTGAGTGGAGACATGATCCATACTGGCCAAAGGGAACGGGTGCATCCAGGATAAGACTCAAATCGTGAGCTTCCACCTGTGAGAGGAAAAGTCCTAAGCAATTCTCTGTTCCTAAGAAGCAACTGCAAACAAAAAACTGCTAGCGTGGTTCATAGGGTGAGAGTCCATCGCAAGCTGGCGGTTGACTTCGCCAGGACCACCCATGTGTCTCGGGTTTAGAAACATGAAGTACACAATGGTAACAAGGCTGTGGGTTCTTCTTTCTTGGAGTTACTGGTGTAGAACACCATGTGTAAAGGGGGGGGGAGTTTTACACATTTCCTGACAGGGAGTAAACCCAGAGAAGGCACTGTGTGAAGCTGTGACAAGCAAGCATGGGTAAAGTTGTAGTTGTAGAGATTCGAGATCTATGAGACATCTGCCAAAGATGCTATGTATTAGGATTTGGGCCATCCTAAAAGGGAGAGATGTGTTACAGAAAGCAAAGCTGAAGGGTGGAACCACTGAGCTCTTTGAAACTAAAGTCCCAGGCATGGGGCATGAAGCTGCAGGATTTGGTGTTCACTCTGCTGGCTTTGGCTTTGCTCTGCTGTACAGTTTCCTCTCTATACCTCACTTTAGAAAGAGAATGTCCACTCTGTGTCATTATTTGTTGGAACTATTTAATATGCTTTTTGATTTTGCAGGGGTTTACAGTTAAGTGATCTTTGAGTCTGAGAAAAGACTTTGGACTTTTAAACAGTGTTGATACTATGAAAAAGTATGAGGATTTTTGAAGTTAGTCTAAATGCATTTTTTATTATGATATGTCCATGAGCTTGTGGGGGACAGGGAGTAAAATGTGATGGTTTCAATAAAAATTTTCCCTCATAGGTTCTAGAGTTTGACCACTTAGTCTGCTGTTTGGAGAGGTTCTTGGGAGGTGCCGCCTTGCTGGAGGAAGTGCATTTCTGAGCTCCTCCAGGCTTTGAGAATGTAAAGCTTCTGAAGCCATAAGCCAGAATAAGCGCTCTTCCCTGAGTTCCCTTTAGTTTTGGAGTTTTAGCCCAGAAGCATACTGAAACTTAATGAAATATTCAACTCAAACAAAGACTTGGAAAGTAATATACACACTTACAATATGAGTAAAATACGGCAAATGTAGTCACTCATTGGTAGAACACTGGGAATGAGTTGGTCCTGGTCACTTGCTGGGAAGGTTATTGTACTTTGAAGTCCTGTGCTGGGTGTTTTAGGGCAAGTGTTTGGCTTATCCAGAAAATAGTGTTCCTCAGTTAGGTAAAAGGGGGCCTATATTTGCAAATATTCAGCAGCTGTTAATGAATAAAACAGAAACATTTGAAGTAGTAGTATATTCACAGTAATAATCTAAGTATATGCTGGAATTTTTCTAAAACCAGTAAGAGAAAAACTAAATAAATAGTTCTATTTTTCCATGTAATTGAAACTTTATGTATCCATACACTCTACATGTAAACATATGTATGTTTTGTAGCAGAATACATGTCAGTTATATTGAAGAATTTGAATTGGTAAAACTACCAGTAAGTATACGAGAAAAGGAGAAGGGACAATCAAAAAAAGTAAAGAAATGTGTGGCTTTGGAGGTATGGTTTAGTATAATTAATGTATGTAGTCTTTTCTCTATAATTTTTTAAAATTTATGTATATTTTTTATAAATTCTAGTTTATTCATTTGTCTCCCAGCTGTAGCCCCATCCCTCATTCCCTCCTAACCCCAACCTCTCTCCCTCATTTCCTCCCATGCCTCTCCTCAAGTCCACTGATAGAGGAGGTCCTCTTCCCCTTCCCTCTGACCCTAGCCTATCAGGATGGGCTGCATTGTCTTCCACTGTAGTCCGACAAGGCTACTCCCCATTCAGGAAGAGGAATGTCCAAAGAGACAACCACTGAGTTCATGTCAGAGACAAGGAAACCCACTTAGAAACTGAGCTGCCATGGACTACATCTGCGCAGGGGTTGTAGGTTGTCTCCATGCATGGTCCTTAGTTGGAGTATCAGTCTCACAAAAGACCCCTATGCTCAGATTTTTTGGTTCTGTTGCTCTGCTTGTGGAGCTCCTGTCCTCTCCAGATCTTTCTATCTTTCCCATCTTTCATAAGCTTCCCTGCACTCTGCCCAAAGTTTGGCTATGACTCTTAGCATCTGCTTTGATATCTTCCTGGGTAGAGTCTTTTAAAGGCCCTCTGTGGTAGGCCCCTGTCCTGTTTCCTGTTTTCTCCCTCTTCATATGTCTATCCCATTTGCCTTTCTGAGTGAGGACTGATCATCTTACCCAGGTTCCTCCTTCTTGCTTAGCTTCTTTAGGTGAACAGATTTCAGTATGCTTATCCGATGTTATATGTTTAATATCCACTTATAAGTGAGTAAATACCCTGTGTGTCTTTCTGCTTCTGGGACACCTCACTCAGGATGATCTTTTCTGGTTCCCACCATTTGATGGCAAATTTCATGATTTCCTTGTTTTTAATTGCTTAATAGTATCCCATTGTGTAAATGTACCACAATTTCTATATCCATTCCTCAGCTGAGGGACATCTGGGTTATTTCTACATTCTGGTTATTGCAAATAAAGCTGCTATGAACATGGTTTAGCAAATGTCCTTGTTATATACTTGAGCATCTTTTAGATATATGCCTAGGAGTGCTATAGCTGGATCTTGAGGAAGCACTGTTCCTAATTGTCTGAGAAAGTGCCAGATTGATTTCCAAAGTGGTTGTACAAGTTTACATTCCCACCAGCAATGGAGGAGTGTCCCCCTTTCTCCACATCCTCTCCATCATGGGTTATCACTTGATATTTTGATATTAGCGGTTCTGATGGATACAAGGTGAAATCTCAGGGTTGTTTAGATATGCATTTACTTGATGACTAAAAATGTTGAGCATTTCTTTAAGTGTTTCTCTACCATTTGATGTTCCTCTATTGAGAATTCTCTGTTTAGCCCTGTACCCCATTTTTTATTGAATTACTTGATTTGTTGCTGTTTAACTTATTGAGTTCTTTTTTATTTAATTACTTTTATTTTTATTAATTAGAGTTTATTCACTTTGTATCCCCATTGTATCTCCTTCCCTCCTCCACTCCCAACCACACTCTTCCTCTTTCCCACCCATGTCCCTCTCCAAGTCCACTGATAAGGGAGGTCCTCTTCTCCTTCCCTCTGATCCTAGTCTATCAGGTCTCATCAGGAGTGGCTGCATTGTCTTCTTCTGTGTCCTGGTAAGGCTTCTCCCCCCTCAGGGGGAGGTGTTCAAAGAGTAGTCTAATCAGTTCATGTCAGAGATAGTCCCTGCCCCCATTTCTATGGAGGCCACTTGGACACTGAACTGCCATAGGCTATCTCCGTGCAGGGGTTCCAGGCCATCTCCATGAGTGGCCCTTGGCTGGAGTATCAGTTTCAGAAACTACCACTGTGCCCAGTCTTTTTGGATCTGCTCCTATCCTTGTGGAGTTCTTATATATATTCTGGATATTAGCCCTCTGTCAGATATAGGGTTGATGAAGATCCTTTTCCAATCTGTAGGCTGTTTGGTTTTTTTGTTTGTTTTGTTTTTTTGTTTTATCCTGAAGACAGTATCTTTTGCTTTAGAACCTTTCAGTTTCATGAGGTCCCATTTATTGATTGTTGATCTTAGACGCTGTGCTGTTGGTATTCTGTTCAGGAAGTTGTTTCCTGTGCTGATGAGTTCAAGGCTTTCCCTACTTTTTCTTCTAACAGGTTTAGCATGTCTTGTTATATGTTGAGGTTTTTGATCCACTTGAATTTTAGTTTTGTGCATGGTGATAAATATGGATCTATTTGCATTATCTACATGTAGATATCCAGTTAGACCAGAACCATTAGTTTTAGATGGTGTCTCTTTTCCATTGTATGGTTTTGGCCTCTTTGTAAAAAATCAGGTGTCCATGAGTGTGTGGGTTTACTTCTGGTTCTTCTATTCAATTCCATTGATCCATCATTCTGTTTATATGCCAGTACAATGCAGTTTTATTACTATTGCTCTGTAGTACATCTTGAGATGAGAGATAGAGATACCCCCAGAGGATCTGTTGCTGTGCAGGATTGTTTTGGCAATACTGTTTTTGAAGTTGATAATTATTCTTTCAAAGTGTGTAAAGAATTGTGTTGGTATTTTGATAGAATTGCATTGAATCTGTAGATTGCTTTTGGCTAGATGGCCATCTTCATCATGTTAATCCTATCTGTCCATGAGCATGGCAGATCTTTTCATCTACTGATATCTTCTTCAATTTTTTTCTATAATGTAATGTAATATTCATTTAAATCAAGGTTGAATAGGTGCCAATCAATACGATTTGATTAATAGTTTAACCTGGGAGCATTGTTTTGTGCACTGGGACTCATTACTCGCATGTTTTCTTTTCATTTATGGCCTCACCTTTATCTACCCTTATGTCTTATTTGGCCTGTATTTTTAATTTGAGACCCAAACTTAATGACCCTTAGTGATCAAGGGAAGGAACTGTTTTATCACAGTTATATGCTTACCTTCTGCCTGTTTCAGGTATGGTGGATGTTGGAGGAAGATAAGGCTCACAGATTAAAATGCCTAAGATAGGTGGCAGGTTGGACAAGTAGGAATCACTAAGAAATGATCTTCTGGGGGAAGAAAAACTTCAATGGTCTTAGTTTTCACATTTATGTTCCGATGGCATTTTACTCCATAAGATTGTTCTTTTATAAAATATGCTTTGTCACCAACTCTTGACTGAATTATTCTGAAATGAGTCAGAATACCACAGCATTTCATTGAATAAGATATCAGCAGGGAGGATCCAGGATGGCTGGACTGGGAGGATACTGTTTCTGAGAAGCAGGACAGCATGGACTGCACAGCGACCAACAGACAGAACTCGGGGCCCTAAAACACTGACTATGAAGTATCCCAGGTTAAAGGAAACCCCACGGTGTGGAAATCAATCCGGTCTAGGTCACCCAGCTAAAACCTGGAAGAGTTCCCAGGTCCCAGCAGCCACTTGGTTCCCAGCCCAGAGCCACATGCTTGCGTGTCTTGATCACCTTCCCAGATTGAACTGTGGGCACCACAACACCAGAGACTGGGATTTCTAGTCTAGAGAAAACCCCACAATGAAGGAAGCAATTGGGCCCAACCTCAGATCACCCAGTCAATACCAGGAAAGGTTGCTGGGGTCAAGTGGGCACCCAGCTGCCAGCCCAGAGACCTGCTGCACACCTGACTCACCATCCCAAACAGAATAGTGGGCCCCAGGGTACCAGAGACTGAGTTTCCCTGTCAGGAAAAAAAAAAAACCCACAGGGAGGGAAAGAGCAGGTCCAAACTTAGAGCACTCAGCTGACACCCCTGCCACACACACACACACACACACACACACACACACACACACACACACGGAAAAGTTCTCTGGAAGAGTTCCCAGGTTCCTACAGGTACCCAGTCGCCAGCTTGGAACCACCATTCCCCTGCGTCTACATGCTCTATGTGCCACCACAGACACAACTGTGGACCCCCAAACACCACAGATTTGGCTTCTCTGTTGGGAGGAAACCCCAAGGTGAGGGAAAACATCAGGTCCAACCTCAGGATACCTAGCTCTGGAAAAGTTTCCGAGTCCCCACAAATTCCAGGCTTTAGCCTCCTGCTGCATGCATGAGAGCTGTGCTCACCTGCCACTGATTACCGTTTGGTTACTAGGGCACAGAGTTGCAACCTCAGGCCTACAGAAGCCTGGGATTCCAGATATCAGTCCCCAGATACTGCTCCAAGGGGCAACCAGTTATCCCTAACTTAACTGACCAAACCGCGGGGCTCCCAGGTTCTTCAAGAGGGCTGTGCCTGGAAAAGAGTGTAAGAACAACAGCAGCAGTTCACTAAATTAAGAGCAGGAAACCTAGCAGCAGGGCAGCTGTCTCCAGGACTTCTCTGAGTGAGAGGAGAGTCCCCTGACTAACAAAGACCAAAGCTACTAAGCAGGTCTATACACCTGAGATGAAATCTGGCAATTTCTGAGAAACACTGGCCATTCAGTTACCATACCCAAAACACTGAGGAAACTTCCTACAGGAAAAATCATCTTCCTGCCAAGGGGATTCTCACCACCACAGGATTCCAGGAACCACCAGAAACTAACACTAAACACCCAAGATAGCCCAATGGGTAGAGGCCAGTGTAAAAGCACAACCAACAAAAGACAGAGTTATATGGCATCTCCAGAACCCAGTTATCCAGGGACAAGCAGCCCTGGACACCCCAACGTAAACGAAATTCAAGATGATGACCTAACATATATGCTTATGAAGAGGATAATAGAGGAAACAAAATACGTAAAGAACGAGAAGATAAAGTCAAACAGATTACAGCCATAAAAAATAAAGAAATACAGGAAGATGCAGCCAAATAATTTGTGGCCTTTAGAGAGAAAATAATTAAATCACTGAAAGAAATAAAAGAAACAGAGGAATGTTCAAAAAACAGCTGAAGGAATTGAAGGAAACACAGGAAAATACAGTCAGACAGGTGAAGGAAAACAAAATGGCTCAATATCTGAAGATAGAATTGGAAAAATTAATGAAAACACAAACAAAGAAAAACATGGAGAGGAAGAACTTAGGGAAGAAAACAGGAACTACAGAGGTAAGCATAACCAATAGACTACAAGAGATGGAAGAAAGAATCCCAGGTGTGGAAGACACAATGGAAGAAACTGATGTATCCATCAAAGAAAAGGTTAAAGCCAAAAATTCCTGACACAGATTGTCCAAGAAATCCAAGAAAACATAAAAAGACAAAACTTAAAAATAATAGGAATAGATGAAAAAGAAGATTCTCATTTCCAAGGCCCAGAAAATATTTTCAAAAAAATGATAAAAGAAAATTTTCCCAACTTAAAGGAGAGGCCAATAAGAATACAAGAGACCTACAGAACACCTAATAAATTAGATCAGAAAAGACCTAATAAGATACTAATAATAATCAAAACAGTAAGTGTTCAGAACAAAGAACAAATAGTAAAAGCTGTAAGGGGAAAAAGGCCAAGTAACATAATGGCAAACCCATCACAATCACAGCTGACTTATCACCAGAGACTATGAAAACCAGAAGGGCCTGGACGGATATCATGCAGATCCTAAGAGAACACAAATGTCAACCCAAGCTACTATACTTAGCAAAACTCTCAGTCATCATATATGGAGAAAAAAAATGGTATTCAGCCACAAAAACAAATTCAAACAATACATACCCACAAATCCAATGTCACGAAAGATACAAAATGAAAAATATAACCCAGGAAAGCTAACTACATTCAGGGAAACACAGGAAAAAAATAAGCTCACTACAGCAAAACTAAAAGTAGCCAAGCACACAAACACACTACTATAACCAACAGCAAAATGAAAGCATCTAACAGCCACTGGTCATTAATCTCCCTCAACATCAATGGACTCAGCTCTCCAATAAGAAGACACAGACTAACAGAATGGATGTGTAAACAAGATCCAACAATCTGTTGCATACAAGGAACACACTTAAATCACAAAAATAGACATTACCTGAGAGTAAAGGGCTGGAAGACGGTTTTCCAAGCAAATGGATGCAAGAAGCAAGCAGGAGCAGCCATCCTAATTTCTAATAAAAAAGATTTTCAACTGAACTTATCAAAAGAGATGGGGAAGGTCATTTCATTCTTATCAAAGAAAAATTCCACCAAAAAGACATCACAATTCTGAACATCTATGCCCCAAATACAAGGATACCCACATTTGTAAAAGAAACATTAATAAAACTGAAACTATGCATAGATCAACACACATTAAGAGTGGGAGACTTCAACACCCCACTCTCAACAAAGGACAGGTCAACAAAACAGAAATTAAATTAAGAAACAATGACTCTGACAGAGGTTTACCTTCTTCTGAGTACCTCATGGAAACTTCTCCAAAATAGACCATATACTTGCTTACAAAGCAAGCCTCAACAGATACAAGAAGACTGAAACAATCCCTTGTATTCTGCCTGATCACCATGAACTAAACCTGGATTGCAACAACAGAAATAGCAAAAAGCCTATGCACACATGGAAACTAAACAACAGTTATGGCAGGGCAGAAATAAAAAAAAGAAACCAAAGATGTCCGATAATTCAATGAAAATGAAGGCACAACATACCCAAATTTATGGGACACAATGAAAGCAGTGCTCAGAGGAAAATTCATAGCACTAAGTGCCTTCAAGAAGAAATTTGAAACATCTCATACAAGCAACTTAAAGACTCTCCTGAAAGCCCTTGGGTTGGGGGGGGGGGGTTGAGAAGCTGACACACCAAAAAGGAGTAGATAGCTGGAAATAATCAAACTTAGGGCTGAAATCAATCAATTAGAAACAAATAAAACAATTCAAAGAATCAATGAAACCAAGAGCTGGTTCTTTGGGAAAATCAACAAGATAGACAAACGCTTAGCCAAACTAAAGGACAGAGAAACACCATCCAAATCAACAAAATCAGAAGTGAAAAGGGGGACAAAATAGCAGACACTGAGGAAGTCCAAACAATCATTAGGTCTTACTTTTAAAGTCTATATGCCACAAAATTTGAAATTCTAAATGAAATGGATAATATTCTTGATTGATTCCACTTGCCAAAGCTGAATCAAGAACAGGTAAATCAATTAAATAGTCCTATATTCCCTAAGGAAATAGAAGCAGTCATCAAAACCCTGCCATCCAACAAAAGCCCCGGGCCAGATAGTTTCAGCACAGAATTCTACCAGACATTCTAAGAAGAGTTAACACCAATACTCTTCAAACTATTCCACAAAATAGAAACAGAAGAAATATTACTAAACTCATGCTATGAAGCCAGTCACCTTGCTACCTAAACCTGACAAAAACCCAACAAAGAGAATTTCAGGCCAATCTCTCTTAGGAACATTAATGTAAAAACAATAAATAAAATACTTGCAAAAGGAATCCAAGAACACATCAAATATATTGTCCACTATGACCAAGTAGGCTTCATCCCAAGAATGCAGGGGTGGTCCAAAATATTTAACTCCATCAATGTAATCCACCATATAAATAAAATGAAAGAAAAAGACCACATGATAATCTCCTGAGATGCTGAAAAGCATTTGATAAAATCCAACATTCATTTATGTTTAAAGTCCTGGAGAGATCACTGATACAAAGTATTTACCTAAACATAGTAAGGGTAATATACTGCAAGCCTATAGTCAACATCAAACTCAATGGAGAGAAACTTAAATCAATCCCACTGAAATCTGGGACAAGTTAATGCTGCCCAATCCCTCTATACCTCTTTAACATCTTACCTGAAATTTTTGAGAGAGCAATAAGACAATTAAAGGAGATCAAGGGGATTCAGTTCGGAAAGAAAGAAGTCATAGTATCACTATTTGCAGATGATATGATAGTATACATGACTGACCACAAAAATTCTACTGTGAAACACCTATAAGTTAATAAACACCTTCAGCAATGTGGCTGGATACAAAATCAACTCAAAAAAAAATCAGTAGTCCTCCTGTATACAAAAGACAAATGGGCTGAGAAAAAAATTAGGGAAACAACACCCTTCACAATAGCCACAAACAACATAAAGTACCTTGGTGTAACTCTAACCAAGCAAGTCAAAGAACTGTATGAAAAAAAACTTTCTCTCTCTGAAGAAAGAAATAAAAGACAATATCAGAAGATGGAAAGATCTCCCATGCTCATGGGTTGGCAGGATTAACATAGTGAAAATGGCCATCTTACCAAAAGCAATCTACAAATTCAAGTAATTCCCATCAAATCAGCAACACAATTCTTTACAGATCTTGAAAGGAAAATTCTTTAACTTCATATGGAATAACAAGAAACCCAGAATAGCTAAAACAATCCTGTATAATAAAAGATCTGGAGGTATCTTAATCCCTGATCTCAAGCTGTACTATAGAGCAACAATACTAAAAACTGCATGGTACTGGCATAAAAATAGAATGGTAGATCAATGGAATGGAATAGAAGACCCAGAAATAAATCCACATACTATGGACACCTGATTTTTGACAAAGATGCCAAAACCATACAATGGAAAAAAGATAGCATCTTCAACAAATGGTGCTGGTCTAACTGGATGTCTCCATGTAGAAAAATACAACAGATCCATACTTATCACCATGCACAAAACTAAAATTCAAGTGGATTAAAGACCTCAACATAAAACCAGACACACTAAACCTGTTAGAAGAAAAAGTGGGGAAGATCCTTGAACTCATTGGCACAGGGGACAACTTCCTGAACAGAACACCAGCAGCACAGGGTCTAAGATCAACAATCAATGAAGGAGACCTCATGAAACTGAAAACCTTCATAAAGCAAAGGACACTGTTGTCAGAACAAAATAATAGCCTACAGATTCAGAATGGATCTTCACCAACCCTATATCTGACAGAGGCCTAATATCCAGAATATATAAAGAACTTAAAAAGTTAAGCAACAACAAATCAAGTAACCCAATTAAAATATGAGGTATAGAGCTAAACAGAGAATTTTCAATAGAGGAACATCGAATGGCAGAGAAAAACTTAAAGCAATGCTCAACATTTTTAGTTGTCAGGGAAATTCATATCTAAATGACCTTGAGATTTCACCTTACACCCATCGGAATGGCTAATATAAAAAACTCAAGTGACAACACATGCTGGAGAAGATGTGGAGAAAGAGGAACACTCCTCCATTGCTGGTGAGAATGTAAACTTGTATAATCACTTTGGAAATCAATCTGGTGTTTTCTCAGAAATTTAGAAATAGTGCTACCTCAAGATACAACTATAGCACTCCTAGACATATATTTAAAATATGCTCAAGTATTCAACAAGGACATTTGCTTAATCATGTTCATAGCAGCTTTATTTGTAATAACCAAAATGTAGAAACAAACGTGATGTCCTTCAGATGAAGAATGGATACAGAAATCATGGTACATTTACACAATGGACTACTAATCAGTAATTAAAAATAACATTTGAAGGCAAATTGTGGGAACTAGAAAATATAATCCTCAGTGAGGTATTCCAGAATCAGAAAGACACACAGTGTATGCTCACTTATAAGTGGATATTAGACCTACAAAATAGGATTATCATACTAAAATCTGAACACCTAAGGACCCTGGGTAAGATCTTCATTCAGAAAGGCAAATTGGATGGAAGAGGGAAAAAATAGGGAATAGGACAGGAGCCTATCACAGAGGTCCTCTGAAAAACTCTACCCAGCAGGGTATCAAAACATATGCTGAGAGTCAAAGCCAAACTTTGGGCAGAATGCCCAAATAAGTAGGAAATAGATTGACCTGTTGGGTACAGGAGCTCCACAAGGAGAGCAACAGAACTGAAAAATTTGGGCCCAGGGGTCTTTTGTGAAAGTGATACTCCAACTAAGGTCCATGTGTGGGATAACTTAGATCCTCTGCACAGATGTAGCCCATGGCAGCTCAGTGTCTAAGAATGTTCCCCAGTAATAGGAACAGGATCTATCTCTGATGTGAACTCACGGGCTGGCTCTTTGATCACCTCCACATGGTAAGAGGAGCAGTCATAATAGTTCCTGGAGGAAGACAATTAATCCAGTCCTGATGAGGCCTGATAGACTAGGGTCAGATGGAAAAGGATGAGTACCTCTCATATAATTTGACTGTGGGAGGGGAACTGAAGAAGATGGGGGAAGGAAGGTGGGATTAGGATGAGATGGAGGAGGAGCCTACAACTAGAATACAAAGTGAATAAAGTATAATTAATAAAAATAAAATAAAAATTAAAAAAAGATATCAGCAGGCCACATCCATCTATTTTATTTGACAGACACCTCCACTTTGTGATTTCTGTGTGGGAAAAACTAGGTCATTTGGGAAAGGGAGACACTTCAGTGTCTCCCTTTTCTGCTGCAAAGGCTGATGATCTAAGGTTCAAATGTCAGAACCTACACAATGGAAAGCACTAATTTTATTGCAAGTTGTTATCTGTTCTTCATATATACAACATGAAACACTTGTGTAAGCATGTATACTCACACACACACACACAAACACACACACACACACAGAAGAAAACTAAATGTAAAAAATTGTAAAAAAAAATGAAAAATTAAGAAACTAGGTCATTCATCTTGTGGAATTTCTGTGCACTATCTGAGAGCATGTGCCCAGTGGTGTCATTAACATTTTCCCTGTGAACTGACATTTGGGTTGACATTTCTTGAAGGCTGGTAAGTTGGATTTAGAGTAGCTGATCAGATTTACATTCATGATTTTGGCACAAAAACTTAACTTGATGGCTTATGCTTTCCTCTTTTAATTTTTTTTTTTTGTTTTATAGGATTGGCCTCATGTAGACACTATATTTAGTCAAGGATGGGCTTGATTTCTGTATCTTTCTGCTTCCAACTCTCAAATGTTGGGCTTACAGTTATGTGTTGCCTATCCTGGTTTTCTTTGTCCTATGTGTATAGAAAACAGGCAGAGATTATTTCAGAATGACAGAGTACTAGCAGGGAGAAGTTAAGGAATGCTTAAAGGGACCTTTGCCATTCTTTTCACTTTTCTATCTGCCTCTCTTTTTTATGGTAGGATTAACACAGGTTTTCATATGCAGCCTAGACCTTAAACTTGTGATCCTCCTGCCTCACGTGTACATCACCATTCCTGGCTTATCTGAGTGTTTCTACACATTGATGATCAATGGCCAGGTATATTATTTTATTAGGACCTAAAGAAGGTGATATTTATGTTCTACTTGCCCTTTATTGAACAGCTGCTAAACACTTTCCTGATTACCTGTGCTCTTAAACTAAGGTGTATATTTCAGTGCAGAGGTTCGGGAACAACTTCTTTTACCTTACTTATCAATAAGGCATGCTTTCCTCTGTTTTATTTCTTTCATGGTCAAGAATGGCTCATGCTTTGTACTAATCAAGATTATCAAAAAAGAGTAGACCTAACAGAATGGGCACATGTATATGTATTCAGAAAATTATTGATTGGTTTACATGATCTAAGGCTAGATGGCCCTACAAATCAGGCTATAAAGTTTGAGAAATGAGTAGCTGCTCAGACTGACAGGCTGCTAGATTTAGAGGGCAGTATGCAAAAGTAGGCACAGTTCAAGGTTAAGGCCTGAAAGGTCCCCTGAGAATTATTGTTACCATACCCTGCTCTATATTGAATCTTCCATCCTATTTCTATAGTAACAGTAGGAATAACGGCGTTTTCCTCCAATAAAGGAATAGTCTTAAGAAAAGTACAGTCTGAACATCTTGGAGGTCAACCATATTCTGCTTTCCTACCCCTATCCTCCAGAGTATTGGAATGTTTTACCCACATTCAAGGTATTTCTCCCGCATTCATTTTCTAGAAATGCATTATTTTAAAAAGTTTTTACCAAGCATGGTCATGCATGCCTTTAATTCCAGCATTCAGGGGGCAAAGGAAGATGGGTCTCTGTGAGTTTTAGGCTAGTCTAGTTTATATATCAAGTTTTAGTCCAGCCACATTACATAGTGAGACCCTGTCAAAAAAAAAAAAAGGTTTACATTTATTCATTTATTTTGATGTGTGTGTGTGTGTGTGTGTGTGTGTGTGTGTGTGTGTGTGTGTGTATGTGAAGGCTTGCATGTGGATATTAGAGAAATGGAATAATACATCTCTTTCTTCCATGTGGGTGCAAAGGATGGAACTCAGGTCATCATGATTTGAGACCGGAAACACCCTTACCTGCTGTGTCACCTAGCAGGTCTCTGTTATCAAACATTCTAGCCACCACTGGAAATACTTATAAACTTTTGGAGACATGCCCTTTACAAGTTTTATAGGCTTCTCTCCATCCAGTCAAGGAGACCACCAGGATGAACCATTAAAGCCTTGTAAGCTCTATACTATATCAAACCATGATGTGTACATGCAGTTAATGGCTGTCCTTTTCCATTATCATGTGTGATTCCTTACAAGTAGATAGCTAGAATTAGGGCCAGTTTAGTGCTCTGCCTTTGGAAATGATTTTATAATTTCAAGTAATGTGATGGAGGTGGTAACACAGTTTGTAGGCAAACTATGTATTTAAATTATATTAATTAAATCAAGGAAGTTGACTTAGAATGTCTGTATTCCTACACTCCTGAAGTGATTAATGATAAAACATACCTGCTCCATCAAAATTCACTTCTGAGATAAAGTGCTACTCATGCAGTATCTCCTTTCATTTTCAGTGAAGTAAAAATGTGTATAGGCACACCTGATTTTGAGTATCTGTGGAATCTGCTAATATTCTGTAGTCATGTTATAAGGAGGCTATAATTACTCTGATTCTTTCTAGGAAAATAATTTGCTTGGGGTAGTGGCTAATGCTTCTAACCCTAGTACTTGGGAAGCTAAGGGAGAAGGATCATTATGAGTTTGAAGGCAACCTTGGCTAAAGCAAGATTTTGCTTCCCTGTCCCCCAAGAAAAAAATCCTAAACAAACAAACAAAAGGCAAAGAAAAACAAAACAGTAACAAAAAAAAATCAAACTCCAACAAAACATATAGGAGGAAAAGAAGGAACAGGAGAAGTATTTCAAAATGTCCTTTCTGTTAAAGACTAACCAGACAAATGCAAATGCCAACTTTCTTGTTCATTCTGTGAAACTTCTGTAGGTCAGAGAACAGATTAAAAAACAAAAACAAAAAGTACTGATAACTCAGTTGGAATGTGAACAAGCCACTGTGAAAGCCCTGTGAATCATTTCTCCAATTTTGCTAATCAGAACATTGTTTAGTAAGAGCTAGTTGAAAGTCAAGTAGCCTTTTAAATTATATTACTTAAATCAAGGAAGTTGACTTAGAATGCCTGTATTCCTACACTATTGAAGTGATTAATGGTATAATATACCTGCTCCATCAAAATTCACTTCTGAGACAAAGTGCTACTCATACAGTTTCTCCTTTCATTTTCACCAAAGTACTACAGCACAGGAAATCAACGTTCTAGCCTCAAGTTTCAGTTTATAGTGATTGCATTTAGTACAGATTGGGTAATATATATGTGAAATATAAAAGTCTCCCCAATACAAGAGTGCCTACATTCATAAATGAAACATTATTAAAACTTAAATAGCTGGAGTAGGAGTCTCTGGGAAGTTCCCTGTGTTCAAATTATCTTGTTCTGTTGCTCTGCTTGTGGAGTTCCCGTTCCCTCCAGCTCTTACTATTTCCCACTTCTTACATAAAATTCCATTCACTCTGCCCATCAGTTGGCCAGCAGGCTCAGCATCTGCTTTGACAGTCTATACTGCAGAAGCTTTCAGAGGTCCTCTGTGGCAGGTTTCAAGGTGGTTTCCTGTTTTCTTCTGGCTTTCAGAGGCCCTCTGTAGCGGGTTTCGAGGTTGTTTCCTATTTTCGTTTTCTTCTGATGTACATCCTCTTTGCCTTTCAGGATGGGGATTGAACATTTTAGTTAGGGTCCTCTCTTTTGCTTAGTTTGTTTAGATGTACAGCTTTTAGTGGGTTTATTCTATATTGTATGTTTATATGAGTGAGTATATACCGTGAGTGTCTTTTTGCTTCTGGGTCAACTCACTCAGGATGATCCTTTCCAGGTCCCACCATTTACCTGCAAATTTCATGATTTCCTTATTTTTCATTGCTGAGTAATACTCCATTGTATAGATGTACCACAGTTTCTGCATCCATTCTTCAGTTGAGGGGCATCTGGGTTGTTTCCAGCTTCTGGCTATTACAAATAAAGCTGCTACAAACATGGTTGAACAAATGTCCTTGTTGTGTACTTGCGCCTCTTTTGGGTATATGCCTAGGAGTGGTATGGCTGGATCTTGAGGAAGCACTATTCCTAGTTGTCTGAGAAAGCGCCAGATTGATTTCCAGAGTGGTTGTACCAGTTTACATTCCCACCAGCAGTGGAGAAGGGTTCCCCTTTCTCCACAACCTCTCCAGCATGTGTTGTCCCTTGAGATTTTCATCTTGGCCATTCTGATGGGTGTAAGGTGAAATCTCAGGGTTGTTTTGATTTGCATTTCCCTAATGGCTAATGAGGTTGAGCATTTCTTTAAGTGCTTCTCTGCCATTCGATATTCCTCTGCAGAGAATTCTCTCTTTAGCTCTGTTCCCCATTTTTTAAGTGGATTACTTGGTTTGTTGCTTTTCAGCTTGTTTAGTTCTTTATATATATTGGATATGAGTCCTCTGTCAGATAGAGGGTTGGTGATGATTCTTTCCCAATCTGTAGGCAGTCGCTTTGTTTTGATGACGGTGTCCTTTGCTTTACAGAAGCTTTTCAATTTCATGAGGTCCCATTTATTGATTGTTGCTCTTAGAGCCTGTGCTGTTGGTGTTCTGTTCAAGAAGTTTTCTCCTGTACCAATGAGTTCTAGGGTATTCCCCACTTTTTTTTCTAGCCGATTTAATGTGTCTGGTTTTATGTTGAGGTCTTTGATCCACTTGGACTTCAGTTTTGTGCAGGGTGATAAGTATGGATCTATTTTCATTTTTCTACATGTAGACATCCAGTTGGACCAGCACCGGAGATGACCTGGAACCCCTGCACAGGTGTAGCCCATGGCAGTTCAGTGTCCAAGTGGGTTACATAGTAATGGGAAGAGGGACTGCCTCTGACATAATCTGATTGGCCTGCTCTTTGATCACTTCCCCCTGGGGGGGAGCAGCCTTACCAGGCCACAGTAGAGGACAATGCAGCCACTTTTGATGAGAACTGATAGACTAAGATCAGAAAGAAGGAGAGGAGGACCTCCCCTATCAGTGGACTTGGGGAGTGGCATGCATGCAGAAAGGGGAGGGAGGGTGGGATTGGCAGGGGAGGAGGGAGGGGCTTATGGGGGGATACAAAATGAATAAAGTGTAATTAATAAAAAAAAAAAAGAGAAAAAAAAAACTTAAATAGCACATCGATCCCAACACCTTAATAGTAGGAGACTTCAACACCCCACTTTCAGCAAGGGACAGATCATCTAGACAGAAGTCAAATAGGAAAATAAAAACACTTACAGAAGCCCTAAATCAAATGAACCTAATAGATGTCTACAGAACTTTTCACCCAAACTCCAAAAGAGCATACTTTCTTTTCAGCACCTCAAGGAACCTTCTCCAAATTAGACCATATAGTTGGTCACAAAGCAAGCCTCAACACATACAAGAGGATTGAAATAATCTCCTGTATTCTATCTGATCACCATGGACTAAAGCTGGACCTCAACAACAATGGAATTAGCAAAAAACCTACATGCACAAGGAAACTGAACAACTTGCTGTTCAATGACAGCTGGATTAAGGGAGAAATAAAGAAAGAAATTAAAGCCTTCCTAGAATTCAATGAAAATGAAGGTACAACATACCCTAATTTATGGGACACAGTGAAAGCAGTGCTCAGAGGAAAATTCAATGATTCTTCTTGAAGAAATTTGTGACATCTCATACAAGCAACTTAACGGCCCAACTGAAAGCCCTAGAAAGAAAAGCAGATACACCCAGGAGGAGCAAAGGCTGGAAATAATCAATCTGGGGGCTGAAACCAATCAATTAGAAACAAATAAAGTTATTCAAAGTATCATTGAGACCAAGAGCTGGTTCTTTGAGAAAATCAACAAGATAGACAAACCTTTAGCCAAACTAACTAAAAGCCAGAGAGAAACTATCTAAATCAGCAAAATCAGAAATGAAAAGGGGGCATAACAACAAACACCGAGGAAATTCAAACAATCATTAGGTCTTACTACAAAAGCCTATATGCCACAAAATTTGAAAATATAAAAGAAATGGACAATTTTCTTTATAGATTGCATCTACCAAAATTAAGTCAAGATCAGGTAGAAAGATTGAATAGACCTATATCATCCAAGGAAATAGAAGCAGTCATCAAAAATCTCTCTTCCAAAAAAAGCCCTGGGCCAGATAGATTCAGTGCAGAATTCTACCAGACTTTCAAAGAAAGGCTAACACCAATACTATTCAAACTATTCCAAAAAATTGAAACAGAAATAACATTACCAAACTTATTCTATCAAGCCACAATCACCTTGGTGCCTAAACCACACAAAGGCCCAACAGAAAAAGAGAACTTCAGACCTATCCTTCTTATGAACATTGATGCAAAAATAATAAAATACTTTGCAAACCGACTCCAAGAACACATCAAAGATATCATTCACCATGACCAAATAGGCTTCTTCCTACGCATGCAAGGGTGGTTCAACATATGAAAATCCATCAATGTAATCCAACACAACAAAACAAAACAAAGAAAAAAAAACACATGATCATCTCCTTAAATGCCAAAAAGCATTTGACAAAATTCAACACCCATTCATATTTAAAGTCTTGGAGAGATCAGGGATACAAGGCACATACCTAAACATAGTAAGGGCAATATACAGCAAATCTATAGCCAACATCAAAATCAATGGAGAGAAAATTAAATCAATCCCACTGAAATCAGGTCAAGGCAAGGCTGCCCACTCTCTGCATATCTCTTCAACATAGTACTTGAAGTCCTAGCTAAAGCAATAAGACAACCAAAGGTTATCAAGGGGATATAAATTGGAAAGCAAGAGGTCAAAGTTTCACTATTTGCAGATGATATGATAGTATACATGAGTGACCCCAAAAATTCAACCAGAGAACTCCTTCATCTGATAAACACCTTCAGCAAAGTGGCTGGATACAAAATCAACTAAAAAAAAAATCATTAGCCCTCCTGTATACCAAAGACAGAAGGGCCAAGAAAGAAATCAAGGAAACAACACCCTTCACAATAGCCACTATAACATAAAGTACCTTGGGGTGACACTAACCAGGAAGTAAAAGACCTGTTTGAAAAAAAAAAAAACTTCAAGTCTCTGAAGAAAGAAATTGAAAAAGATATCAGAAAATGGAAAGATCTCCTGTGCTCATGGATTGGTGGGATTAACATAGTGAAAATGGCCATCCTGCCAAAAGCAATCTACAGATTCAATGCAATTCCCATCAAAATACCAACACAATTCTTTACAGACCTTGAAAGAAAGATTCTCAGCTTCATATGGAGAAACAAACAAACAAACAAACAAAACAGAATCTCCAAAACGATCCTGTACAACAACAGATCATCTGGAGGTGTCTCCATCCCTGATCTCAAGCTGTACTACAGAGCAATAGCAATAAAAGCTGCATGGTATTGGCATAGAAACAGAAAGGAGGATCAATGGAACTGAATAGAAGACCCAGAAATAAACCCACACACCTATGAATACTTAATTTTTGACAAAGAAGCCAAAACCATTCAATGGAAAAAAGAAAGCATCTTCAACAAATGGTGCTGGTCTAACTGGATGTCTACATGCAGAAATATGAAAATAGATCCATATTTATGACCCTGCACAAAACAAAAAGTCCAAGTGGATCAAAGGTCTAAACATAAAACCATATACTCTAAATATGTTAGAAGAAAAAATGTGGAAGATCCTTGAACTCATTGGCACAGGAGAATACTTCCTGAACAGAACACCAATAGCACAGGCCCTAAGATCAACAATCAATAAATGGGACCTCATGAAACTGAAAAGCTTCTGTAAAGCAAAAGACACTGTTGTCAGAACAAAACGATAGCCTACAGACTGGGAAAGGATCTTCACCAACCCTATATCTGACAGAGGGCTGATATCCAGAATATATAAAGAACTAAAGAAGTTAAAAAGCAATAAATAAAGCAATCCAATGAAAAAATGGGGTACAGAGCTAAACAGAGAATTCTCTGTAGAGGAATATCGAAAGGCAGAGAAACACTTAAAGACATGCTCAACGTCCTTAGCCATCAGAGAGATGCAAATCAAAATGACACTGAGATTTCCCTTTCACTCGTCAAAATGGCTAAAATAAAAAAAACTCAAGTGACAACACATGCTGGAGAGGTTGTGGAGAAAGGGGAACCCTCCTCCATTGCTGGTGGTAATGTAAACTGGTAGAACCCCTTTGGAAATCAATTTGGCACTTTTTCAGACAGTTAGGAATAGTGCTTCCTGAAGACCCAGCTATACCACTCCAAGGCATATATCCAAAAATTGCTCAAGTACACAAGGACATTTGCTCAACCATGTTTGTAGCACCTTTATTTGTAATAGCCAGAACCTGGAAACAACCCAGATGCCCATCAATGGAGGAATGGGTACAGAAATTGTGGTACTTTTACACAATGCAATACTACTCAACAATTAAAAACAAGGAAGTCATGAAATTTGCAGGCAAATGGTGGTATCTAGAGAAGATCATCATGAGTGAGGTATCCCAGAAGCAGAAAGACACACCTGGTATATACTCAGTTATTTAGACCTACAAGATATGATAAACATAATCAAATTTGTACACCTGAAGAAGATAAACAAGAAAGAGGACCCTGAGTCAGATAATCAAATCTCACTTAGAAAACAAATGGGAAGTGAATTGGATGTAGGAGAAAACAAATAACAGAACAGGAGCCTACCACAGAAGGCCTCTGAAAGACTCTACCTTTAGAGTATACTGAGTATACTGAGACTCATAACCAAACCTTAGGCAGAGTTCAGGGAATCATATGAAAGAAGGGGAGTTAATATGACCTGGAGAGGATAGGAGCTCCACAAGGACCAAATTTTTCAGGGCACAGGAGTCTTATATGAGGCTGACACTCCAACCAAGAACCATGTATGGATATAACCTAGAACTTCTGCCAGCATGTATCCCATGGTAGCTCAGTAACCAAGTGGGTTTCCCTCGTAAGGGAAACAGGGACTATTTTTGACATGAACTCAATGGTGGGCTCCTTGAACTCCCCACCCCACAAGGGAGGAGCAGCCCTGTTAGTCCACAGAGGAGGACTTTGCAGCCACTCCCGTAGATACCTGAAAAACCAGGGTCAGATGAAAGGGGAGGAGGTCCTCTCCCCATCAGTGGACTTGCAATGGGGCAGGGAAGACATCAGGGAGGGAGGTTGGGATTGGGAGGGAATGAGGGAGAGGGATACAGCTGGGATACAGAGTTAGTAAAATATAACTAAGAATAAAAATAAAAAAAATAAAAACGTCTTTGAACCTGAAATTTTTCAACTTTAAAAGTAAAATAAAAGTGAGTTGTTCTTGCATCAATGATGACAGCAATATTCTGATGATTCATGTGTACTCAACCCTATCACCCTATCACGTACATTATATTAGGTAATACTATGTTGAATTATATAATATTCTTATAATTTGAAATTATTTGGCACATAAAAAGGACAAATATGAATACATTTAAAACAAAGAATAATTTTTCAGGTTAACAAATGAGAAAGAAAATCTGATAAATACTTTTCTTGGAAAATAGGAAAAAATATAAAAAATAGGCTGCATTTTGCTATAAAACAAGATAAAATTTTAATGGTAATTCTTAGATTAAAAATGAATCTGTGTGGCTGGCTGTTTGATCACTCCCCACCCCCATCCCTGAGGAGGGAGCAGCCTTACCAGGCCTCAGAGGAACACAATGCAGCCAGTCCTGATGAGATCTGATAAGGTAGGGTCAGATGGAAGGAGAGGAGGTCCTCCCCTATTTGTGGACTTGGACAAGGGAATAGGAGGAAATGAGGGAGGAGGGGATTGAGAGGGGGGCATTGGGAAGGAATGAGGAAGGGGGGCTATAGCTGGGATACAAAGTGAATAAACTGTAATTAATATAAACAATAATAATTTTAAAAATGAATCTGTGGTTTTGGAGGTAAGATTTAGGCATACTCAAACAAAGTGAAAAAGCATGTAGCAGTTTTGATTGGAGGTTTTAAACCTCAGAGAGCACAAATTTTCACAGCCATATTTACTAACTCATTAACTCCCAAGAATTAGCTTTGCTGCATCTTAAGTAATTCTCTGGTTTCTTTTTTTTTTCTTCTCTAATGCTTTGGGATGGACCCAAAGCCTTGCACCTGCTTCAAAGAGTTCTTCCAACTGAGACGCACATCTCACATTTAAATAATTTTTCCCAGACACCAATGGAGTCATCTTTGTTGAGTGGCTTTTCCTAAGGCTCTAAATGGTCTTCCATCAAAATTCTCTCCTTTATGAAAGGCTTCAGAATAGATTTTGTTAAACTATTTCTCAAACTTACTTTTAGTATAGTCCTGATTATAGTAAAATGTATATTTTATGCTGTGTTAACTTTTTACTGCTTTTATAATCATTTATTGAAAATTTTGAAAAAATTAGACAGTTATGTAAAAATTGGTCAATATGAGCATTAAGCAGATAATTAACTTTATTTGGAAAAGGATGCTTGATTCGGCATTAGTTTTATAAGTTATCAGTTACTTTGATAAGATTTTAATGCCATGATTAATTTAGGACACCGATATATGCAACATAATTAAACATATTAAGATAAAATTCAAAGTTGCCTTTACTACATTTGGAATTCTTTTCAAATGTTAATTATTATTACAAAATTCTACCTTATGGATAGAAGCTGTTGTCATCAAGAATTTTTGCAAAAATAGAGAAAGGGCTAAAGTTTCTGTAGTCTCATTAATATCAGAATTTCACAAGTCTGGTCGTTAGGGTGTGAGATTTAATTTATCAATTCAAATTTTCTACTCTATAATCCAGCAATAGTTGTATTATGCTGAAACCATTCTCTATTGATCTTTGTTTAAGATATTGATCTATATTTAAAATATAAGATTTTTTTCTCCTGCCTTTATTTTATTCACTTTACATCCTTGTTGCCCCATTCCCTCCTCCCCTCCCACTCTTTCTTCCTCCCCCTCACCTTTTCCTCAGACCCACAGCCAAACATTAGGCAATTTGTAGGGGAGTTTTGGGGAATAGTGGGAGGAAAGGGAAAAAGACCCAGAAGTAACAGAAGCTCAACAAGAAAAACAACAGAGGCAACTAACCAGGGCCCAGACGGGTTTACTGAGACTGAAGCATCAACCAAGGACCTCGCATGAACTGGACCGAGGCCCCCTACAAAGATGTAGCAGATGGGCAGCTTAGGCTGCAAATGGGTCCTCTAATACGAAAAGTGGGGACTGCATCAGACAGACTCACTTGCTAGCTTTTTGATCACTTTCCCCTGGCAGGCCTTGCCAGGCCTCAGAGGAAGAGGACTTGTTCAGTCCTGATGCAACTTGATGAGCTGGGGTGGATGGGAGAGGGAGCTCCCCTCTTATGAAAATATAAGATAAATTATAAAATATAAATATAAATATAAAATATAAGAGCCAGCACACAATAAGATGGAAAATTGTTCTTTACCTTGAGATCTGTCCTTCCTCTCTCCATCACTCTCTTCCCTGCCCCATCACTTCCTTCACTGTCTCTCCCATTCCCTCCCACCTCCCCAACCTTTTCTCCATTGCTGTTTTTTTCTCCATTTCTGGGTCTTAAAGGTAATCCCTGGGCAACTTTGCCCAAGCTAAGCACCAGCACTACTACTGACTTAAATATGCAGGCCTACATTGCTAAATTTTGAGAGTTTTGGGGGTTGTTTTTGTTTCTTTGGAAATGTGAGGAAATGCTGCTAAGTCTTGAAAAGTTGAAGCTGCCCCTTTTGGAAAGGCTGAAAGAATTATAATGCTGAAAGCTGGTTCCCTCTTCAGTTTGAACCTCGAGCTCTCACCAGCATTCTCAGCCCCTGAACTCTATAAACACTGATGTGCTGTATTTTCTTTCCTATTGCTCAGCTTTCTCTTCCCTGATGCCCTCCTTTATCTCCATTTGATTGTTCTTTTTTCCTTTCTCTTTTCTAAAATAATAGGTTTGTTTTTCTTTCTCCTTTGTCCATGTACAATTTGTCCCTTTTAAAGACTTGTTCAAGATACATCTTGTTCATGATTTTATGCTTGATCTTTCTCAGCAAGTAATGAAGTCCCATTAAACTGACCTCTGTGTTCTCATTATGTGAAGGAGAGCAGTAGGGCTAGTCACTAAGAAACTTATTCTGCAAAGAAGAGAATCTGAGAGAGAATTCCTGGTTCCCATGTTTAAAATAAAACAACCCTCCTGTCCTCAAAAACTCAAAACAGAAAACAAAACACAAATAAAAAACAAACAAATAAACAAAACCCTGTCATAGTGTCATGAGCTGGTACCACAGTGCTGTGGACACAAAGGCAGCAAATCCTTGGCCCTCACTAGCCAGCCAGTCTATCCAATAGTGAGATCCAGATTCAGAGAAGAAGACCTTGTCATAAAAAAAAGATAAGGTGGAGAGCAATCACGAAAGATATGCAGTGTGGATTTTTGGTCCCTGTGCATACACACACTGCACAGGTGTCTGCATGCACAGGCACCTAAATGGCACACACACACACACACACACACACACACACACACAACCATGAACTTACAATAAGACAGGCACTACAGGAACACATATGACCCTTTATAAAGTATAAACAAAATTAGATTTGATAAAGGAAAAAAGAAAGATAACCAAATATAAAAAAAATCAAAGCATGAAGTGATTCAATAAATGTCTGGGATTATGGCAAAGCAGGAAAAATTTGTAGAAAAATTTGGAGATAGGCTATTCATTACCTAATTAGGAAAGTGCTGTAGTAAATTTATGCTTGACACACAGGGAAAGTAGTCATCGCTGCAAATTTCTTTCTTAGTACAAGTGGGAAGGGCAGTAGCTAACTCGTGAGGAGAGACCCTGGGAATAAGCTACATGAGCAAGGCAAAGGCACCTCTAGAAGGTCTCCAGACACTCACACAGAGGGCCATGGATCACAGAGATCTTTTCTCTGGCAGAAATGGTGACTGTGCTACATACTTAGCAAAGTTGCTTCTCTCTGCCCAGCTGGACCAGCAAGACAGGAGCACAGAGGACAATGAAGTCCATGAAGCCAGAAATGCCCGCTAAATGCAATAGGCCACTCAGTAGCTGTCCTGACTGCTGCAGACCTCATTCTCAGGTGCCATTTGAGATCTCTCAACTGAGACAGCAGATGCTCTCACTTTTCACTGTGGCTGCTATTACCATGCTACGCTTTTCCTTGGACAAGACGTCCAGGAGTTTCTATACCTGATGCTCTTTTATGGCTTACCAGCCTCACCCAATCTCTGTGATTGATTTTATGCTGAAAATGTAGATTTTAAAAATTATTTCTTCTTCTGTGATTTTCTTGATATACTAAAGTGTTGTATCTCACTGTTATAAATTGTGTTGTTCTGTACTACAGTAAGAACACGTTCTTCCCCTACCTTTCTCACTAGTCTGCTCTAGCTGCTCCACTGACTTATTAGTCACTTCCTTTCTTTCCTTTATTTCCAACTCCATTTGTCTATAACAAAAATTAATGTATACCTCAATAAAAATGTCAAGACACAAACAGGAAATATGCAAAATAAAAATGACAAATGACTAACAAGTCTAAAACATTCAAAATTACTAGTTATCAAAGAAATTCAGATCAAAACAAAAGGGCATACCATTTAAATCTATCAACTTGTCAAAGACTATTTTTAAAAGAAAATTATATTTAAAATGTATTAGTCGGAGTGCATAGAGCTGGTCACTATTCGATGTCATTGACAGAAAAGTAATATTAGCCAAAGTTTTCTGAACAGAAATTACAATATGCAACAAAACAGTGCAGTAACTATCATGTGATTCCACATCTCTATGCCTCATGGCTATAAAGTATATCACAGAATTATATAAGTATAAACTGGAAATACAAACTTAAGAAAGGAAAGAAGGGATTGGTTAAAATTGTGCTTGGGCCTGGGGAAAGTAGCTGAGTGAGAGAGAACTTGCAGGCTTGGGGTGGCTCTCGGCAGAAAGGGAGCACAGCGGGCAGTGAGCACCGTGCCAAGCAGAACACTCTCGAAGCCTTACATCGATGCCCAACATTGCGAAGATGAAGATAAAAATTCCACAGCCACACAATAAAATTACAATAGAGGCAGTGTCAACCACGTCCTGGCCACCCATACAAAGAACCTTTAACATTTGTTTTGTTGAGGTTATAGAGATGGGAGAGTGGTTGTGGTCAAACACTGCTCTTCAGAGTTTGACCATAGGTTTGGTTCCCAGACCCTATGATGGGCATCTCATTATCTCCTGCAGCTTGAGTTCCTTATCTGGACCCCGTGGACTCCTGCAGTCATGTGTGCATGCACACACATGCACTCACATGCATGCATTTAAAATGTAACAAAGCAAACCTTTACAATTTCTTCTGCGGCGTACTTAGCATAATTTACATAGATATCAAATTTTGTTAACTTAGTTCTATTTTGCATCCCACTGACAGAAATGTCTTCACTGCCTAATATTTTTGCAAATAAGTTTTCTGCTTACATACTACCCATTAAGAGAGAGATCATCATGGACTCTTCCTGCTGCTGGAATAGTATGTATATGTATGTGTGTGTGTGTGTGTATATGTATATGTATGTATGTATGTGTATATGTATGTATGTGTATATTTTGTATAAACATGCTAACTGTTATCTATACAGTTTATGCTATATTATATATTATATATTTATAGGAAGGAACTAAACAAACAATAACAAAATTGCACATTTTCTGTAATGGAAGATAGTATTCAGAATCTTTTAAAATTGAAGATTTCCCATGAGTGAATCATCTCCTGCCAAATGAGATGATGTCCCATCCTCTTCTTCACAACTGTGTATATAGTCATGTCATGTCCATACTTGGGTTCAGAAAAGAAAAGAAAAAACTTGGAAGCACTGCCGAGGACACGCTAGTGTGGAGATTGGCTATTGGTTCCCACTGAAAACCTAAAGAGGAGATTAGCTATTGGTTTTCACTTAACCACCTGTTTTAACCACCTGTTAAACTGGCCCAACTTGAAGCCCACCCCATAGAATAGCACCAACACCCGTCATTGTTAATGATACGCTGCTCTGCTTGCAGAAAGGAGCCTAACATAACTGTCTTCTGAGAGACTTCATCCTGCAGCTGATGGAAAGAAATGCGGAGACCCACAGCCAAACAATCGGCTGAGCTTGAGGGGGTTTTGTGGATGAGAAAGGGGCAAGAATAGAGGGATCCCTTTCCCCTAGGTGGTCTGCCTCACCAGTTCCCAGTGTGAGAAGATGCCCTTAATCCTGCTGTGATTTGAGGTGCCAGGGTGGGTTGGTACCCCTTGGGAACCTCACTTTCTCTGAGAAGGTGGGAGAAATAGGAGAAAGGGGCATGAAGGTGGGAGAGACGAGGGGTGAAGCTGGGATCAGGCTATAAAGTGATTAATTGTATAAATAAATGGGAGAAAAAATTACTTTCTGCTCTTCCAGAGACCTGCTCATAGTCTCTAAATGCTGAATCACACCAGGCTGAGGGTGTGCAATGCCCTCTGACTTCGGTAGGCAGCAGCTAAGCACGTGGTGCACAGTCATACATACAGGCAGAACACTCATACACGCAAAACAATAGGACGAAATTCAAAATATGACATTAAAAATAATTAAAGCGAGTCAGGATCGCACACCTTTAATACCAACACTTGAGATATAGGGCCAGGTGAATTGCTGTGAGTTTAAGGCCAGCAAGATCGGGATAGCAAGTTTCGTCCAGCCTACCCGGGGCCACATAGTGAGACCTTGTTTGAAAAGAAATAATAAAAGAAGGGCTCAGTTGTTAAGAGCACTGGCTGTTCTTGCCCAAGACTCAAGCTGGCTATCTAGCATCCACTTGGACGCTCACAACCATCCTTTACTTCAGTTCTAGATCTGATACCATGTGAAGCAATACACACATGCAAGCAACACTAACACACATAAAAGAAATGAATCTTAAAACTATTTAAGTAAGTAGTAAAAACACTAACTTAAAATAATCTCCATAAGCAAAGTATTTTCATTCTGTCCCAAATTGATCCCATTTTTTTATTCTGCATCATTTCATTTCTTTTTCTTCTCAAGTGTCATTCTTCCTCTACACACATCACCTCATCCTCCCATAATGTGAAAACTTGGTGGTCAATTGGCACAATGCCTTAAATAACTTTATTTTGTTCATATGAGTAACATATGTTACTTAAGTGGTTGTTAAGCTTTGCTGTGATATTTTTATTGTCCTGTATGCTTTTCAAACTGCTTTTATGTGTGATATAAAAATAAACAAATGGTTTTAAATAAATTTAGCCAAAGACCCTTCTTAAGTTGCTTAACATTACCTGCTGTGAGAGGAGTGAATATCTATCTTACCTTATTTATTAATATTTATTATAAAATAAGAGGATAATGGTGAACAGAATGGACCTGAGTTCCACTGAAAAATATATTGATTTGTACTGGAAAAAAAATGCCTCAGTCATTTCTTAAACCAATTAACAGATATTGTAATTGAAAAAAATGTAGTTTGTACATCTTTGGAATATTTTCCTGAGCCTGTGGGGCTTTGTGATGCAATCATTGATAGTTTTAATACTGAGTCATGCTGTGCAAAGCAGCACATGCTACCTCAGAACAAAGGGACCCACTCCAGGAATTACAGTTTAGAGTAAAACCGTTAGGAGAGTCACATGCCTTTTTTGTTTATAGATCATATCAGTGGCCTGTGATTTGCTTTTAAAGGCCTATATATTAAAAGCAAGACCTTGCCTTATCTCTGAAACATACTGTTCTTACATTAAATTTGAACATAAACACTGACGGGTTTTCCTGCTTTCTTTGATAACGTATCAGAGATTGGTGTGTTTGGTGATTTATGATTATTCTGGACATAGGGGTTAGAATGGAAAATCTTTAGAATAATATTCCCACCTGAGAGGACTTTTTCACTCTGCAGAGAAAGGCATCCATTTATATGATGTAGCTCTACCTCTAAAGAAAGCCTAGAGCACTGCTCCTTTAATGAAAAACTTAAAGCTTGTGGGTAAAGCTAAGTAGACAAGGAAAATGAAAACACTTAGGTGGCTTTCTTATGCCCATATCTGTTTTTGTTGTTTTTCAGTGAGGGCTTTCACTAAGAGTCATGATAGCTCAGCCTTCTCAAGTGCTGCAGCGGTAAGAACATGTCCTCCAATATGTTTGTGGTAGAGAATTTTTAAAATACAAATATTGAATTTCTCTCCTTACTTGAACATGGAAGATCATTAGCAGGGAGCTTGAGCAGGGTGAAATTAGAGTCAATTGAGATACTGAGCATCCTAAATGTCCTGATGCAACAATGAAGTGCTTCATAGATTCCAAAATTTTTATTGAGCACAATGACCATGGGTTATTGCCTCTGGTAATGCTGTTTTATATTAGTTCTGTGTAAGGAAGCAATATAGATTTCAGTTACTGTGTTTATACTTTTTGGTTTAATAATATTTATCTGTCATTCTGTAAGTGTAAATTATTTCTAGTTAACCAATCATGCTTTCATAGTAAAACTGTTCCCTAATTGTGTGGCAGTAATGACGGTGGGGTGCTAACACCACTAAATTTACTTGGGATTCTATACTATTTTTTCACTATTACATATAGGTCCAAAGTTCCACTTTACACATCAAAATAACAAGCATAAATTTCTCTATTTGTTTCTCTCCCTTCACAAACATTGGTTAACTTTATATTAACTCACACAAAGTTCAGTTATATACAATGTATCAGAACAACTTTATAATACAAACCATGGCAGACACAACAAGTAATTAGGATCACTCCCTGGATTTCAGTTCTAGTATTGTCTTTAACAAAAGTGAAATTAAGGTCACTTGATTATTGTTGCTTTCTACATTTGATAAGTAAGTTCAGTTCCCAAGCTCTTCCAGTTTCTGAAGTCATGTTTTCATATAAATTTATAAATTTTAGTTACTAATAAAAACAGGTACATATAGACAGCATTTGAAATAAGAAAAAGAACACTTGTTCTGTGAAGAGCTATGGAGTAATAAGAAACAAAAGGCATGGCAGATCCTGAGATAAGATTAGTTAGTTCTATAAAACAAAGAGGCTGGAAAGATCAATGGTGACAGGAATGTTGGTAATTAGTTCAGTGCTACGGGATTCAGAAAAGGTCTAGACTTTCAGAAGCAGAAACTGTGAAGTAGGAAATAGGATGCCAGTGGTTGAGGTGTAGACATCTTTCTGAGATCTGAGTTAGAGAGGAAAAGGGAAATGAGTCGGCAATTAAGTAATCAGCTGCTGTCAAGATTCTATTTTTTTTTTTTTTTTTCTAGAAGACAGTCTAGGGTAAGGTCAAAGGTAAATACAGGGATGAACAAAATGAAAATCAAATTTGTTTCTACATAAGCATTTCTGAAAAATCCTCGGTATAGTTTACATTGAGGCAGCAATGTATACTTTGTAAACACATGAATTCTAGAAAATAATACGTTTTAGAATCACTCATGAATAGTTTGCGTGGCTACAAAGCAGTACTGAGAAAACAACACCTCTTTTATCATGCTTTGGTCTGCTGAAAAATAATAATATGCATTTTTGGAAATGACTAAATATATGCTTACCAAGCAGACTATTCAAGGCCATTCTACACTAGTAAGCAAGTAATAAATAGCTGAAAGTCTATAACTGCACATTCATAAAATACACAGCTGTCACCTTTGTGGAGTCATGGCTCTTTAACCAATACATGTATCTGCTTCAATAGAACTTTTTAAAACTTGCGTTTAGATAGAAAAAAACTATTTACTTTTTAAAAGTAGAAGTTGCTGAATTAAAAGTTAGCCATTTGCAGAAAAAATACACAGTGACATATACTGTTGCTCTGATATCTTATTTTATTTCACTTAATTATCCAGGTTAAGTAATCATGAAATAAAGGGTTTAACAACAGAAGAAGACCACTGCTTTTAATACTCATTTATAGACAATGTAATTTATTTTTTAAAAAGAGCAATTCTTCTAAATCTAGCCAGTTCCAGGTTACAGGCACACGCGCGCGAGCACACACACACATACACACAAAAATTGGTAGTAGGTAATATTCAACAGAGCAAAGGCTATTATGGTGGTTATCTACCTCTATAGTATTTAAGTTTCTAGTAAAAATTTCATGGTTGATTAAGGCATTTATATTTGAGAATATTTTAACCATACCTGATAAATTATTTTATTATTTCATTTTAAAATTTGCGAATAATTCTCCTTACACATATTTCATGGAAGAAGACAAAAGATCAAGCTGCTTTTTTTTTTTTTTTTTTTTTTTTTTTACGGAGAGAGTCTCCTTTATTAATGTAGTAGACAACTGAATATTTTTTAGTGTTCTCTCTGGGGGTAAAATAATTGTACTTGTTCTATTATCTTATCTGAAACTGTGAGTAAAAGGTAGCATAAAGAAAAAAATCTGTGAGAAAATTTCAGTGACCTTTTATCCATTCTACTGTTTTGTTTCATTATTAGCTCAGGTTGGACAGGGAGCTATTATTTTGGGTTGTGGCTTGGCGGTACCTAGCTTACTGTGACGTATTATAGTAAAACCATTCCAGTGAGTCGTCCTGTCTATCTCTTTCAGAGTCTTCTCTGTTTTCACTGTGCCATGATAGCTCGAGTTTGGATGGTTCGGTACCACATGTGAAAATGTAAGAGAATGTTTATTAGCTTAGGAGACATTTTTTTACTTGGCATGACAGCACTGTTTCCCAACAACAAAAGGCTGTTATTGTCTAAGGGAGGCTGTAAGTCATGACTTGTTGCGTACTTGCTCACTCTATCCATTCTCTAAACGCTAACCTCTTCTCTGAACACTAACCTCTTACTCTTAACCTCTTCCAAGCCTCTTTTGTTTCCCTACAGAGACTTCTTTTTATTCAGCTAGAGACAAACAATTCATTCTCACTAGTACTATTGTCCTTGAACCATGTCTTCTGTATACTGTTGTCCCCGTCCTCCTTTCCTTCAGCAGCACTTTTTTGAACAGCTCTTTCATCCCTAGTCTCTGTTTTACCATTCCTCCACTGCTGGGATCCTTCATAGTCAAACCCAAAGTACAATTCCATCTTTATCAGACAACTTTTCAGTGAACCTTAATGGCTATTTCTTCAATTACAGTTTTTCTGTTTCTTCATTATGCTTAGTCTTTCAAGCCTTTATTGTTTCCTTTTCAGTTTTTCACTTATTTTGGCTCTAATATGACTGAAATTAGGAACTGGATTACTTTCTATAAGAAATCACCCACTATCATGATTTCAAGTGTATTCAACCTAATGTCGATGACCCCAGGTCTCTACTTCAAGCTCAGATTCCCATCTGATTGAACTGTGAACCCTTCACAAACATTTCAAACTCATGTCCAATATAAAATAATCCATATTCTAAATTAACTGACCAATTCTCTTGGCCTAACTTGAATCAACTCTTGTTTCATCATGGAAACTATAAATATAAGTTGTGACATGTTTTAAGGCTAAAAGTAATGTTTGCCATTAATTAGATGTTAAATATTTTACACAAGCATCTGTGAAATCAAAATGTGTCATAAAATACAATAGTCAATCTATAAGTACCGCTTATAATAAAAAGTAAATATCTAGTTCACAGTGACAAAGCAGATAAAGAAATATACATGGACCTCCTCCTCAACTTGAACTCACATGTTATCTCTACCCTGGTTAGAGAAATTAAAGCATTTAAATACTAAAGTGAAGGGGGCTAGAGAGATGGCTCAGTGGTTAAGAGCACTGGATGCTCTTCCAGAGGACCTGGGTTAAATTTCTAACGCCTACATGGCCGCTCACAACTGTCCAGCTCCTGTTCCAGGGGATCTGACTCCCTTACACAGACAGGTAAAACACCAATGCACAGACGATAAAAAATAAATAAAATTAAAAAAATTAAAGCAAAGTGAAAGTATCCCATGTTCATGGACTTGGTGAATTAATATTCTGAATGTGATCTACAAATTCAGTGCAATTCTTTTCTTTCTTTTTTCTTCTTCATATTTTTTTTTTACAGATAGGGCTTCTCTGTGCAGGCTTGGCTGTTCTGGACTTGCTTTGTAGACCAGGCTGGCCTCAAACTCACAGGAATCTGCCTTCCTCTGCCTCCCAAGTGCTGGGATAAAAGGCGTGAGCTACCACACCCAGCTCAGTGCATTTCTTATTAAAGTTTTTTAAAGTAGTATAAAAGTAATCCTATAACTAACATAGGGCACAAACACACACCTACGTAGTGGGGCCAATTGACTTCGTGTTAGATGAATAGGACTGAAAGTACCATATTTTCTCATTTCACAATATAGAACAAAGCTGTAGCAACCAAATTAGTGTTATACCAGCACTAGAACATACAAAGCAATGAAACAGAATAGAAATTTCAGAAACAACCAGGACAGAAATTCCAACAATATACACGGAGAAAGATATCTGTGTGTAGAATAGCAACATTAGAGCGTAACGTCAATTCAAAGTAGATTGGAGAATTGACACTGTAAAACTCCCAGAAGAAAAACATATGGGGCAAAACCTCCTGAACCTTAGCCTGGGTAATGACTTCCTGGATACAATATCAAAAGCACAGGTAAGAAAATAGTAAAGTGAGATTCCATCAAACTCAAATGTTCAACAGCAAGGAGAGATCTAAGAAAACAAAAAGGGAATCTATGGAAGCAAATACAGATCGCATGTCTAATGAACGTGGCTAATATACAAAGTATTAAAGAATTCTTGAAACTCAATAGCAATATATAAGGAAATAAGATAATTATACCAAAACAGGGAAAGGACCAGAAGCAAGGCCAGTTTGTATAAGAAAATGTGCTCAACATAACTAACCATTAGGAAAACATTTTTTTAAAGCCACAATGATAAATCACCTTATATTTGTTGGATTTATTTTATTAAAAAGACAAAAGATAAGAAATTCTAATGAGGATGAGAAAAACTGTGCAGCCCTTGTACACTGTGGGGAATATAAGCCTTTAATCCTAGCATTTGGAAGGCAGAGATCAGTGGATCTCTGTATGCTTGTTATTAGCCTGAACTACATAATGAGTCTCAAAAACAAAAACAGAAAAACCACGTTATCCCCTCATGCATCATTCAACTTCCCTAATAAGAGATGTCTGTACTGGGATTTCAGAGATAATATTAATAAGTTTAAAAATGGAAAGGTGATTACCTTCAGTAAGCAATAGTGTATGTACAAATTTCTCATGGTGTTACGACATAAAATATGACCAGCCAGAGATGGAGAAAATGGCACATACCTGTAATACCAACACTTGAGAGATAGAAGTAGGCAGATTGGTAGTTTGAGTCCAATGTCAATTACAAAACCAGTACAGGACTACCCTTAATTGAATAGCAAGGCACTGCCTCAGAAAAAAATGTCAGGGAGATGTAACTCAATGGTAGTTTGTTTACCTAACAAATAGGCAAGATACTAGGTTCTTTATCTAACCTTGTAAAAATTAAAGGGAATAAAAAGGATGAATGTGAGGCAAAAGTGAAAAGTATGTGGGTGGGCCTAAGATGGGTGAAGCTAGATGGTAATTTTAGTAGGAGAGAATACAAGGTGTCAAGGATCATTGTATAAATATTTCCTTCTTACATTACAGCAATATAGAAACCACGGAAACATTTTAAATTCTAGGCATAGGAGATCATAAGGTAACATACCTACTTTATAAAGGTTCTTTTTTCTTGACAGGAGGGAGCTAGAGTAGACACTTAACACTATTCTGTTTCTCAGATAGGGTAAAGGAAGGAATAAAGTACATAGAAAGAACACAGTCATTATACCTAAGGTGGACCCTGCAGATAGATCTCAGAATTTCTGTAGCAATACATGTAAGTGAGATAATGCATTAAATAACTTTGATAATCATTAGTTTTCTTCCAGGATTTGCAAACCAGATAGCTAACATATTATCTTATGCATGAAGTACATTCACTTGTAAATTTTGAAATCTGCTCCCAAACTTATTATACATATTCTTATTGTTTTCTCAATAGCAACATTGTTACTTTCTTTTTTATTTTATGGAAAAATCCAATATTAAGAATAAAAACAAAAGTGCACAAAAATAATATAGACTTAATAATTAGGTTGAGGTAAGGAGAAAAGATTACACTTTGAATCAAACAGTACACACTTTAGCCCCTGGAACAATGGCTTCTCTTATGTACTGTGCTTCATATGGGTATCAGAATAGAACTGTATAATGACAGCTCTAATAGCTACCAGTCAGAAAGAAACAGCAGAAGAACAAATGTTGAGACTTGAAAGTTGGAAGGATCAATAGCTAGATAGCATTTGTCATGTGAGAGCTGAAATTAGATCTTCAAAGAAATACTTCCGAAAGCAAAATAAATTAAGGCATTTAGTATTCTCAAAAACAACTTATTTTAAGGTTTAAATCCCAACATGCAGTATATATTTCTGTCACTGCTCATCTGTTTTAAAGGATTTATGCTGTCTGAACTCTGTTTACCCTGCAGCCCTGGTGACACAGGCTACCGACCTGCTGTTGTTTTCATAACGCTCTCTTTGTGAGCACAATGGAGTTCAGCTTCTGTGAATTTCTTACTGTTGGATATTATTCAAATTTTTGTTCCTAAGTACTTAGAAAATCATATCACTTAAAGGCATTTTTAGTAAGGTAAATCTGATACTGTAAAGAGTGTCTGCTCAAATACAGTTATGGTTTTGCCTGTTTTGAAAGCTCTTTTATATTTATGACTTGAGAGCAGAGGTACTACTATGACATATACTAGACCTCTGCCAAAAGGCTAAGAAGTGATAGCCATGGTCTAAAGGAGAACATTACACAAAATAGTGCTCAAATATAATTGATGAAGGTATAATAAACATTTTAGTGAGTATTTTTTAATAATCTGCATTTATATTTGTTACTGCTTGTTAAAACAATAAGAATAGACCAATAAAACAATAAGAATAATTCTGTACTCATAACAACACATGGCAGTCAACAGAAACACACTAACTCACGAGGAAAGGGCAAAGTTAGAACACTCTCTCTCTTTTCTCCCTCAATAGACATATTAGTATTAAATAAGTATCTCTGCTAACTCCATGTCTACCTAATTACCTATATAAAGGATTATTGCAAGCATTCAACTCAGGCAATTACCAGACCTAAGAACCTGAAATATGCATAGCAGGCCCTCAACTTAGAATTCTGTCAAATTTTCCACATCTGCAGCTCTCCATCCTTTCTTCAACTGATTGGCAGAGTCTCAGATGAATTGTGGAAGGTAATTTATTCTACACATAATGTAATGTTTTTAATATAAGTTAATAGCTGAAAATATTTTCATGGCAACATTAAGATTAGTATTTTCCCAAGTATGTAAAATATCAGAGCCTAGCAAAGTTGGCACACAACATTAGGAATCACAAATAAGCATAACCCTAATAAACTACATCTTGTTTTTATCCTATGGGTTGCTAGTGTTCAAACCTACATGTGACCTGCATGGTGGCGTCTTCAGGCATGCCCCCAAGCTGACATCATCAGAGACTCAACTCTGTGCCTGTGCCCTGCTTACGTGACACATTCTACTGAACAACAAAATCTACAAAGCAGGATTAATCAACTGAAAAATCCTATGCCGGTGAAGTAGACTATGCAGGACTGACTACCCAGGACTACCAGCGCTTTCCTATGCTGATTAAGGGCTGCAGTACTCTTTCTACAGCTTCTAAGCAAAGAAGGCACCCTGTCCATACACTCTAGTTTTCATTATCATTTCATTCTGGCACTCTCCATTTGTACTGAGTGGTCACATAACTCATTCATGGGCAGAAAATGGACTTGCTTGGTTGGCTTTCTAGCCTTTTTCTACTGAGAGAACCTGTGGACATGATAAAGTCCAGTACTGAGTTGGGCACTGTATAGATCCTGAGCCTTCATTTCAGCATTCATGAAAAAACAGCGTATTCAAAAGGCCAGTATCCTCTGTAGAAGATGTGAGCTCTGGCTTTGAGTGCAATGCTTTCAGGCTATGTAACCTTACAAGGCATTTTGTCTTTGCCAACAACCTCCTTATGTGTACATTTACAAGTCTAGATTAGATCATGCTCTTTGAGCATACTTCAAGCTTCATCTTTCAATTAAATGAAGTGATATCCATAAGAACACTCTGGAGAGGCTTAGGATAAAGTCTGCTGAGGATAGTATATAGGTATTCTCATGAAATAGGTAGCTAGTAGATTCACTGGTGGTGTTCACTGTACAAGAAAATCTTCATTGTCTTACAAAATGCAATGCTGGAGAAAGCGTTCCGTAGGTAAAAGTGCTTGTCACACAAGCATGACTAACTGATCTTAGAATACATGCATATAAAAGCATATATATATGCTTTATATATATATATATATATATATATATATATATATATATATATATATATATATATATATA